>NC_067399.1:328663955-328896455 GCF_016432865.1 Antechinus flavipes
TTAGTTCTTCCCTAGTCTTTAACTCCTGAATGGGTGTTGTCCCAGACAGATTGAGACCTGGGAAAGACCTTGACTTAAAAAGGTCAGGGTCTCCTGTGGGTCCATCATCATTCATCCAGAGCTATGTTTTACCATTACCAGAAGCTGATGATTCTAGAGGAGAGAGTGGGGTTGATGACTGCACAACTCTGCCTTACTTAAATCCAGTATACTTGCATTTTAGGACATCACTCTCCTGATGCTTTTGGTCTTCTTCAAGAACAAAGGACAAACAACAACAATGTGCATGTGTGTGTATGTGTGTATGTGTGTGTATAATTTACACATACATATGTAGTCTCCTGATTGAATGAACACTTTTTGAGAATAGAGATTTTTACCTTTTTTGATTTATATTTGTATCCCCTTGTGTTTTACAGAGGCCTCAGCACATAGTAAGCCCCTAATAAATGCTTTTTCATTCATTAATTCATTCATGGTTAATAGTTTATCTTGCTTGTTACCCACATTTAGTACATTTTTGTATATGCCATGGTTTTATTGCTGGCTTCTTTCTTGAATCTTGTCTCTTGTGAATTATTGGTCCCCCTTCTTGCTATCCATCCTTCATTGCAGCTAGTTTCTATGGTATCTAAGTTGGTACATATATGTAGTCAGTCCCCTCCCCCAACACACTTCCTTTTCAGCTTAAAGTTGTCTTGATTAGTTTTGCAAGAGTCAAGGCAAATACATCTGCCTCCCAGGACCCCCCTCATGCATAGACCTCCCTGAAAGCTAACCCAAGCTCGAGGAACATTGTGAGCACACCTCTACTGAAAATTGTGCTATGGCTTAAGAGCTTCCACTGATGTTTTTCTTTTGCCAGCTGAGCAAAGCACACATTAATTTAATGGAAAGGACATTTAATAAAATAACATGGTGAGATAAATAACAACAAAGCATTCTTCCTTCTACACATCACCTTCACATCACCAGTGGAGGAATGGATAAACTATAGCACATATTTTCCAGAGAATCTGATGCCTTCTGTGCTCGTAAGTGGATAAGACCACTTTGGTGAGGCTCCTGGGCAGCCTTCGTCTCTGCTAAGCTGAGATCCTTTGGTGATGTCACTGAGCAAATTGTTTCTTCTGCTAAAACTGAGGTCCTCTGCTGTTATTTTTCCTGGTACATTGCTTTCTGCTATTAGTACATTTACTAACCTGTTGCTTTGCTTTTTTCTTTCTCTCTGCTTGTTGTCTCTGACCCTCGGCTCTACTCCTCTGCTGTTTTTTGTTGCTCCAGTTAATAGCTTCTTTCCTCATAAAAGAATATGAGATACTTTCGTATTCTGGTCTTCCTGCTTGAGAATTATCCAAGCAGCTAACTAAGAGAGGCCTTCAGGCATCTTTAATATGTGTTTTGAAGGGACTCCTGTCTTTTGCTGCCTTCTCAACACTTTGGGTTGAGGTCTTATCTAAGTTATGGTCAGAAAATCCCTTTTAATTCCGCTAAACGCTGCAAATCATTTCTCAGGATTCTACTTAACAAAGGAACTAGATGAAATTGCAATGGGAAGATTCTTTTAAATATCCTTTCCCCTTCACTCCCATTCCCCACCACAGAGTCTAGGCTGGCTGGTGAAGAATAAAAAAATACTGATTTTCTTTGCCTTTCTGCCTTCCAGCATCGAAATTAATGCTGTTTGTTCTACATTCTGGGGAGTCACAGAAGTGCTGCTATCCTTACTTCAAGGACTATCTTGCCGAAGACAGATTAGATTTTTTTTCTTCTATATAGCGCTAGAAGGCAGATTTGGGAGTCATGGATGGACAGGCTGCAAGAGAGGCTTAAGACTGTGCAACAGGAAATATTTCCTAATATCTGAAAGTGGAATTGCTTGCCTTAAAGACTTGCTAGGTCCCCTTCACTAGATGTCTCTGAGTAAAGACAGAATGATCTTTCTCATTTTTACTTTTATAGAAAATATGCTATTTCTGTTATGATTTTTACTAAATGGTCCATTAGGAGCCTTGCAATTCAGAGACTCGCTGCTGCTAATAGTCTTGAGAAGCACGCCAACTTCTCTCCATGTTTGAGCTATCTATAGGCCGTATGTAAAATTTCTTCCATCTTGTTCCTAAAATGGAAAGAGAGAGCCAGGTAAGATTTCTTTATGGGAGACATTTTAAGTTTTTGAGTGAAATCTGGTAATACTTGACATCTATCAGAAAGGCACGAACTACTTACTAACTCTAGATCATTCACATGTTCAATATCCCATTGCACTACTTTTTGGGGGGATGAAATTCTCAAATTTTCAGATATGTTTTTATTAAAATGCTTTTGGCTCTATCAATAACTTCTTCAACTTTCTTGTTTGTGGTGTTATATCTTTGAAAAGTTATTTTTTGTAATAAAAAGCAAGTATCTTACAAAAATTACTATGGAACAGGAATGGGGATGATTGTGTCCAGTGTGATTCTAAATTCTGAGAAGCTATAGTGTGCCCAACAGGTGCATATTTTCCATCAGCAAGTAATTGTATTGACTTAAGAATGGTGTAAAATATTATTTTTTAAATTCATGTATATTTTTTCAAATGGCTGATAAATTTTAGAATATAAACAGTTACTAAGCTGCTTGGACTGAACAATACTTGCTAAATATAACTATAAGGCATTTCTTTTGGCCTAAGGATACCATGAAAAAAATTACTGAGATATTAAATGTTCTGTGAACAAAGAAAGTTTAGAAATCATTGTGTAGGTTCTAGTAGTAGCTCTTTCAAATATGGGAAACCAATGATTCATTGACTAGTTAAACTTTACTCACTTGTCACAGAATGCTGATTGGTTGTATTTTTAAAGTAGTCTTGGAAAAATTACATTAACCAAGACTGGATCCTAGGAAATTCGAGCTGCTACTAGTAAGCATTTTTCTTTAGTATCTAATAAAATGTTTTCCCTTTCAATTTGATTTCTTATTTTATTTGAACTCTAGTCTTTGGATCCATTGGTGAGCAAGATTCTTATAGAACTTTTACAGGACTTAGACTGAGAATTTTCCAATAGCTGACAAGGCCTTCAATAAAGAGAACACTGAGAGACTTCCCAGTGCTAAATCTCCATCACTGGTTCAGCACAATTTTATCTTTGGCAGCATTCTATAAATCATTTCTTTTTCTTCTTGTGAGTGTGGTTATGTCAAAAAAATTACAGAATTCTTATAGTTCTTAGCTTTCAGAGGGGAAATCTCTTTATCTCTGAAGTAGATTTTAACTGGGAACTCTTTATAAAAATGTAACAAGAGATTAACAAATAAGAGTCAAGTCCTTAGGTTTATATAGAAAATACTATGCCTAAAATATTCCTCACATGGAGATTTGGGATTTACTATTCTACATCATTGTGAATTTAGAACCCATTCTTCTTCACTTCTCTCAGAGAGTCTTTCCTTGCAACAAATAATGAGAGATAAAAATTAGTTTAGTAAAACTAACTAATATGTCAAAAAAAAAGGATTTTACTTGCAGTATCCACACCAATAGTTAACTACCTCTGCAAAGAATAAAGGGGATGCGACTTCTTGTAAAAATTTTTTGAAGCCAAGTCTGGATTATAATTTCATAGATTCAGTTTTGATTATTTTATTGTTTTTGCTGTATTTACATCATTGTAGTTAATGTGTGTAAGTCTCACTGTTTGTGATTTTATTTTGTATCAGGTCAAATGTCTTCTCATGCTTTTCTGTATTTGTTCTGTTTTATAACATAGTAATATTTTATTACATTCACATAGCACATTTTGTTTAGTCACTTCCCAATCCAAAGACATCTACTTTGTTTCTAGTCAACACCAAAAAAATGCTAGCATAAATATTTTGATATGTAGGTATCCTTTCCTTTTTGTTGTTTATCTCCTTATTATATGTGCTTAGGAATGAAAACTCTAAGTCAAAGGACATCAACATTTGTGTAATTACAAATTGCTTTTCAGAATGATCCCACCAATTCATAGCTTTGCCAATATTGCATTAATATTTTCATCATTCCACAGTTCCTCCAACAAATGCTATTTCCATATTTTGTCATCTGGATATGAGAAGAATCCTTAGAATTATTTCAATGTACATTTTTCATTATTAGTGTTTGGAAGCATTCTTTTCTATTTTTTAATAGTTTGCTGTTCTTTTGATAACTATTTATTTGTTCATATCTTTTGAGCACATATTTATGGGGAAATGGCTTTTAGGTTTATATATTTCCATTATTTGCTCATATATCTTGATTATTAGACTTTTATAAAAAATATTTGACATAAAGATTTTTTTCTATTTGGCTTTTACCTTTATTCTAATTATATTAATTTTGTCCATGTCTTTCAATTTCATGTATTCAAAATAACCTGTTTATTTTTTGCATTTGATTTTATATCTTATTTGTTTAAGAATTCTCTCCTTCCCTTCCCCCAGATTTTTTTTCTGGAAGATTTTGTTTTTGTCTGACTTTTTCTTGGTTTTGAAAAGCATGCATTATACCTTTTTTGGCAGAAGATTTCTGTGTTGTTCATATTGTCTGTTCTATTTCATGTTCAACCTGTTATTTAATTCAAATTTGGTGTATCTGATTGGCAACCCCATTGTTTAAAATGTATAGCACAATCATCTTTAGCTTTTACAGAACTCCAGCCAATGGAGACAGAACACTGGTATTGATAGTCTAACTGATTTTGCTGCCTTAATAATGTTTAGCATAGGTTAGTTTATACTTCATTTTTGACATGACAATCTATTTCACTGCCTTACCCCTATTTTATTTTTTTAAAAATAATTTATCCTCCCCTCTACATCTAAAGAATTCAGTTATTTCTAATTGTTATATGGGATGATTGTTAATATTCTATTCACATATCTATTTTGAATTTATTGTAGGTTATAGAGTATGGGATCCCTTTTATTATCTTTATGATTCACATGAATATGATGCATGTTAGCCTTTGTGAATTATGTGACAGATGGGAAGATTTTCCAACAAGTGCCTGACAAATGTCCCATGGTACTGGAGAGCCTATAAAATTATTATCATCAAAAAGTAGTCATTAAGCTCTAATTGAATGTGGTAGATGGTTGGCAGAGGGCCCAATCTTACTGTTAAATATAAAAGTTTACCAGCTGCCCCTCCTGAACTGCTACCAAGTACATATGGCACAGGAAGCAAAATAAATAACTCATTATCCTTTCTCCTCACCAGTCACAGATTGGGATTGACTCTGATTGTGACTGAGACTTTCTTTGGAGTTCATTAATTTTACTTTTCCTCAGAAAATAAGCATTGCCCATGTAATGTAGGTAACTCTCTTTTTCATTGATTTTCCTACTTGGCACTTCTTCCTTTTCTTTTATTACTGTTTTAGGTGATCATGCCATCCATGCCCATATTGTTATTATTGGTGAATCCTATTATTCATGATTCCAAACTTAGTTTGTGGCATTTTGCAGGTGGATGAGAATTGTTAATACATAGAAGGGGTTTCTTTTCTTGGGTTACTATTAGGCATTTGTACTATTCCCTGAATCAGCCTTTCTCTTCTTGGGGATAACTGGCTATTTAAGATCAGAATGAGGAGTATGATCCAAGTTTCTTGAATCTAATTCTAGTGCAATTCCTAATTTTTTTGTGTGTCATGTATCCAGTGGTGTGCTAGTAAATGTTTAACAGCTTGTTCTCTACAAAATAAAAAAAATGTACTGGATTCATACTTTAAAATTTAATCTGTTTTATTAACATGTTCTCCATAATGTTGTTAAGTTTAGGCAAACAGCAAAACAATAAGTCAAAGCCTGGCAGAGATCTTTAGAGTCACTCTGAAAAATGAAAGGTTTTGATGCAGGATGAAATGGTTTACTGCAATTGCTTTTCAGGGATGCTCATGGACCTTTGCTGTCTAACCTGTCAGCCGTTTCTCATCTATGGCTCCAAGAAACTATAACGTGTGTGGCTGCCACGTGCGAGTAATCATCTCAGCAAATGGGCTAAACCAGGTTGAAGGCCTGAAGAAAAAGGGACTGGATTTGGGATTTCATTGGTATGAAGGAACTTGGGTAAGGAAACGCCCTCTACCAATACGTGGCAGCAACTTTGCTACAATCCAAAATTCTAGAGAATTACATGGAACATTAATAGGAAATATCAAGGTCATTTAACCGACAGGCATCAGAGGTTGAACTTGTTCCGAGTTTTCCTAGCTTCCAAGTCAACTCTCTATCACTACATGGCAAATTATCTTTCATAAAATTGGATATAAGATAAAAATTACAATGTACTATATTTTAGTGTGAAGTGAATTTAGTAGTATTTTTAAGTATAATTGAGTGATTGAAATTTACACATAAACACATTACTATTGATTTGCCAATAAGTTATATTCAGATAAGAAAAGCAAGAATTGACAGGGAACAGATATAAATAAAACACATTTTTCCATGTCTGCATAATGTCAGACATGGAGACTGTATATTTGTACAGTAATCTATCTTATTATACATTCTGTACTATGTGAGGTGGAAATGTCTGTCACATAGTACATGTCAGTCTCCTCAAAATTTAGTGAGATGTAAGCACTCTTCAATGAATTTCCTTTGAATTTATGGGGCTGGGTAAAAGGCCATATTTTTTCTAGGAGACTAAGGATACATAATAAGAGTCTATCAGTCATCAGGAAGAGTTGGTATGGGTGTGGGTTATCTTGACCATTATCATACATTTCAGATTTACACACAAGAATTCAGAAACAAATATTTGAAGCATTAAAGCAATTTTGAGTAATGTCTACAAGATACTTAGGATTTAAAAGAACCATAAGGCTGCTTATGGTTAACTTTGAAGCAAGACAGTGAAGTTTCAATTTTCTCTGTGTCTGAGGTAATGGAAATATGCATCTCAGGATTATGTGAATTTATAAGGATAACAAAAGTCAGGCATTATTTCAGTGAGCTCTGGTTTGCACCATGATTGAAACTGCAAGGTAATCCAGCTGTTCTAGATCTCAATCTGGAATTGTGTAAGAAAAGTGATTAATTTATCCAAATCCATTGAACCAGAAATCTCAATACTTGGACTAAAGAAAGTTACAGATAGCCCAAGTTAAGGGCAGAAACAAAAATCTTAAATGAATTAGACATTATAGTAGCACTACTTTTGGTATCAAAGAATTGGAAACAAGGTGGGTGTCCATCAATTAGAGAACGGATGAAAAAGCTATGGTATGTGAACATGATGGAATTTGTACAATAAGAAATGAGGAATATGAGGAATTCAGGGAATTGTGAAAAGATTGTTTTTTCTTTGTCACCATGGAGGGAGATGAAAAATAATTATGACAAAAAGCATCTATAAAACATACTTTGAGAAAAGAGAATTCATGCAGGGGTATGTATGGTATCTGGTATGACTGACACATTTAGATAAAAGAATAAAAAAAGATAATCATGAGTCAATTGAACTAGCATAAAAAATTAACTCAGACATTTTGTCTTAGACATACTCAGAAGCACTATCTTGTTTTTATGTTTTGGTCATTACAGTTATTATAACTGGACTAGATATAATTTATGAAATCTGTTTGGTCTACTATTCTAACAGGTTTCTTCCATTGATGACAGTTTTACTTTTTTTCCAGTTGCATTCCACGGATGTTTGTTCAAGAAACTTTAAAAATGAATGCTCAGTGGGTGGCAACTAATCAGAATTCTGAATAATCCTTTACTTTCAGAAGGCAAGGGGGGCCTCAATTTGGCTTCCTCAGAACTCTCTGCCTCTATCCCTCCCTTTCCCATCCCTTCCTGCTTTCCCTACCCACAAGATATGAACCTGATGGAAATTTGCATTGTTTTTTAATCTTGAACTTATTTTCAGTGTCTATATAAAGGATATCAGGAGAGGCTGTGTTATTTGGCTAATCTACAGTGAACTTGTCAAAGTCCTAAGCCAATAGATAGGTGGCTGATATCCCAGGCTACTGGGGAATGAGGCATCAAACATATTATTATCAAGTATATTATTAGCATGAGTAGCCACTTGGTGGTCACAAATGCTAAAAGTTGGATTTACTCATTCCAATATGTATTTTAAAAATGCTTATTATGTGCAGAGGATGAGGTAGCATGACATTGTTCATGAGGGTTGATTTTAGAGATAAGAAAATCTGAACTCAAGTTTTTCTGTCCCTGAAGCATAATATTGGGTGACTCTGGGCAAATTATTTACCTTTTCAGTGTTAATTAATAATTAATTTAATAGGTAGTTGTTTTCAGGCAATTTTATGCATTACCTGTTTTTATTGGCAGTGGGAATTTTCATACTGGAAATCTGAAGTCTAGACCAGAAATGTTCAGGGCCCTGTGCTAAGTGTTGAGGTAGAGATTTAATACACATAAACCATCATCTTTGCCTTCAAGATACAAGTAGTATAGCTAAAAAAAAAAAAAGAGGACCCAGATAAATACATAACAAGGTTTGGATTGTCTACCTTCATATGAAGTCACAACGGGGGATTATTATTCTTCTTGCTACATAATTTGTTACCACATTTAGTGATTATTCCTCAGAAAGAAAAGATTCCCACAAATAGAAATTAAGTAACTTACCCAGGATCATGTAGCTAGTAAGTGTCTGAATCTGAATTTGAACTCAGGTCTTCTTGAATCCAGGACCAGCACATTATCTATTGCATCAGGTAGCTGTGGTGTCTGCCCCTTCCCCATCCCAAGATTTGATGTTGTATGCAAATAAGCATTATAGTGTTAGGATATCTTTTTATGTCCAATCTTTTTGATTAAGCTTGATAATTATAATTTTCCCATTTAAAAAAAATGTAATTTTCTTGTTTTTCCCATTTGTATTGTTGTAGTCATTGGGTATTTTGTTTTTCTGCTTCCACTTTCTTCACTTTGTATGAGTCCATATGTCTTTCTTACATAAAAGCTTTTATTACACAAACTCTACCCACACATATAACAAAAGGGACAGAGCTCTGATTTCATTTCATACATGAAGTCATTCACTTCTATCAAACAGCAGAATTTCAGAATCATTTGGCTAAATACATAAAAAAGCTCTGTCTTGCTCAGGAAGAACAGATTACCTTTGACAGTTTCCCTAACTAAGAATACATTTTACTAACAGATAGAATTTTATCCATTCTTTTATTTTTAAGAGTTTGTTATCATTAAGTATGACCATTTATTTATAAAAGAACAAAAAACAGAATTTTAATCAAATTCTGAATTTCTAAAATGTATCTTATATACTTAAAAATATAGTCAATTCAGCACATAAATTTTAATGTTATTCTGCCGACCTATGTCTCCTGAACTTGGTTATGTTTTTTCCTGTGAATTTTTAAAGCACCCTACAATGACCCTCTTTTTTTTATTATTTTCTTTTTCTGTTTTAAATACCTCCTCATTTAAAAACTTTAAATTGTAATATATCAACATATTAAAAACCACATAATTGCCTTATTAAAAAATATATATATCTCAGTTTTTCCTCCATGTGGCTAATCATCAACTCTCTGGAAACATGGTAGGTCATTGCGCTGATCAGAGTTCTTGAGTCTTTCAAAGTAGTTTTTCTTTAAAATATATAAATTATTCTTTTGATTCTGTTCATTTCACTCTGAATCAATTCATATAACTCTTGTGTATTATTTCTTACAGAATAATACTATTCAATACATTCATAGGGCATAATTTAGGGGCACTCTCCTAGTTTCCAGTTTTTTTTCCTACAACAAAAGTGCTTCTATAAACGTTTTTTCTACATATGGATCTTTCCCCTCTTTTTATGAACTCTTCAGGAGTAGATGCTTAGTAGCTGAATTGCTGGGCCAAAAGATATGTACAATTTAATGATTTTCTCGGTTTCATTTTAAATTGACTTCCAAAGTGGCTCAATCAATTTATATTTCTATCAATAGTATGTTGATGTGCTTCACCTCCAACAGTGATCATTTCTCTCTTCTTTTGGTCAACTTTACTTGTCACATATGTATGAAATAAAACTTCAGGGTTTTTAAAATTTTTTCATTTATCTTATTATTAGTGATTGGAGGCATTTTTCATATGGCTACTGATAGAGTAGATTTTTTCCTTTGTGTTCTTCTTGTTCATTTACTTTGACCATTTAAGTTCTGGAAAATGGCTTGGTCTGAAGTTGTTGAATTGATTTCTTAAATACCTCGAATAGAACCTTGCTAGAGAAACTCACTGCAAATATTTTCTCCTAGCCTTTTTTAACTTTAACTGTATTAATTTTGTTTATACAGCAGCTTTTCACATTTAAGCAATTAAAATTGTCTATGTTACTTTCTGTGATCACTTTTATATCTTCTTTGGATAAAAATCTCTTATCTATAGTCACTAAAGTTATCTATTTTTCCTGCTCCTCTAATTTCTTTATGATGTCAATTTTTAGATCTAGGACTTATTATGGAGATCGTTATCTAAACTCAGTTTCAGCCAGCATTCTTTCCAATGTAAAGATCTTTATACTGTTCTTTTTATTCTCTGAGCCTATTCTTTGCATCAGAAAGATTCCTATTACTTTCCACTTTTAAAGTATATGTCAACCTTTACTTACAAATGATGACAATGTAAATTTCATATTTAGCTAACCCATAATGATAAGCTCATCATTAAACATGGAATCTACTCAGTAATAAACAAATAACCATCAAATGAAACTAATATAAGTCAAATAGGAAGTTTATTTCAGACATTTCCATTTATGATTTTATAAGAACATGCCTATGGAAAAGAAAGAAAAAAGATTAAAATGATAGATTTATGCTTTTATGTATAATAAGTTTATTATCTCAAAATTAAGATAATAAGAATGAATATGGTAACAAGTAAAATAGAAGAATCCTCTTCTGCTATTTTACTTGTTACCATATTCATTCTTATTATCCTAACTTTAAGATAATTTAATTTTATGAGTGGATACATCTATATGAATGACTAAAATTATAATACCTTTGCATTAACCAATTAGCTTTGGATATTTACTTAATTATTTTTTAAACATGTATTTATTGATTATAAAAACATTAGACTTTATAGATTAAAACAATATCTCTAAAATTACCCCCAATAATGTCTCAAAAGCATATGCTAGATAGATACAACTAATGAGAAAATTGTTCAGTTATCCTCTTCTCATTATAAAGTCACAGAAGTTTCCAAAAGTTTTTGCAACTTTCATGAAGACTGCCTTGTACAGGGTTCAAATGTAATTAGTTCCCAGAAACAGTAAGGGTATCTAACTTCCATTAATTATTTTTAATTTTCTTATTTTAAATTATTTCTTATTTTCTTTCTTATTTTAAATAATTTAATATATTATTTAATAAATGGAATAACTTCTTTTCTCATAAACACTTATTCATTTTGCTCTGTATTTCAGAATTCCTAATCTCCTAAACTTAAATATAAAAGTTATTGACTATATAATTAATAGCATAATAAATGATGACACAAAGATATATTTACTTTGTTTTAGCTACGGGAGAAATTAAGCCAGAGAAATCTCTATCACAATAACTTTTGACTTCACTTTTGGAACCTTACTATTTAACTCTCGGGATTGTAGGCAAATCTCTTAAAGAGAGATAATATTTGTAAAAACTCTTAGCACAGTGCCTGGCACATAATGACTTCCTCAAGAATCATTTTCTTAAGAAGATATATCTTCTAATGGTTTCTCTGAAGACATTATGGTTCTTCAGAATGATGAATAAACTTCCAGTATTTCAAGGAGCTCTAATAAATAACAGGATGTACAATTTCTGTGAAAGAGGCTATTGATGATACAAATAAAATACAAATTATAATATAACACAATTCTTTTCAGATAGAGAATAGAAGTTACATAAGATTTAGGTCCATTTTAGAGACAGCTTATATATGTTCATTGACATAGAATGTCAGACTTTAGTGCTGACTGAATTGAAAGGCAAACAGCTGTGTATGGAAAGTGGTGAAATCTGGCATCTATGAATTGTTCTCTGTTATTTATGGAGCAGAATCCAGATGTTCTAAGTGGTGGAAAACTTCAGTATAGTGCCAAGAAAGGAGGAGGAGGAGGTGCTGGTGGAGGGGGAAGAAGAAAAGGAAGAGAAGAGGAGAGAAGAGAGAGAGAGACAGAAAGAGAGAGAGAGAGAGAGAGAGAGAGAGAGAGAGAGAGAGAGAGAGAGAGAGAGAGACTCAGAGAGAGCGAGAGACAGAGACAGACAGAGACAGAGACAGACAGAGAGACACAGAGAGACAGAAAGAGAGAGAGACAGAGAGACAGAGAGCGAGAAAAGGAGGGAGGGAGGGAAAGAGGGAAGAAGAGAAGGAAGGAGGAAAGGAGGAAGAGAGAGACACATGCAGAGACAGAGACACAGAGATAGAGCAACAAAGACAGAAACACACACACAAAGAGATACACACAGAGTCAGAGCCAAAGAGAAGGAGACACACAGAGGGAAAGAGACATAGAGAAATAGAAGAGACAGAGATATAGACTGAGACAGAAGGAGACATACAGAGACAGGTATAAACAGAGACAGATGAATTCAGCTGAATTCAGTGGCATGAAGGGGAGAATGAAATGGAGAAATGAGTATAACTATTAAGTCAATGTATTTGATTAACTGTGTATGAATATGAAGTCTTGACAACATGATTGCCAAGAATGCAAAGGGATTTTATGTCAGTCTGAGAAATAGGAACAGCAAAGTGATATGCTTGGAGCTACAATAGGGGTCTTAAACTTTAATTTGTAGAAGTTTACAGAGTTGAGTGCTGCTACGATGATATAAAGGATTAGGGAAAGTAGGTGTTGGAATATTCCTAAGACTGTCCAAACTTTAGATCCTGGTGTCCTGGTGTATTATGATTCCAGATATTCTGGGAATGAAAATGAGAAAGCTAATCACACATTGAAAATCTGAATAGCTCATTTCTGATCCCTCCCCTCTCTACTGACATTATCTAGAGCAGGAGACTGCCTGGATATGAAAGGAAGGATACGAATGGGTCAGAGCTTGGGATATGATTGATATCACTGGAAATGTGAGTGGGTTCATAATGAATAGTGGAATCTAGTGATTTCCTAACAACTGGTCCAATTTTGACCAAGCCCTTTAGTTTAGAATTGGAGATGCTATGGTTTGGTACTCTCTTCATAAAATTGTTCCAGTTGTATAGTAACTTAAAAGGTCTAATTCAGTCCACAACTATCAAGTGACCTGAATTCCTGATGAAGAGTGGGTGAAAATAGAGTTATTCTTGTATCCTTAAGGTTTAGAACTAGACAGAATAAGTCAGAATAAGTATGACTCTTCAGAGGATGTTTGATTGGGAGTTGCTCTGCCTGGTGGAAGCTTGACTAGATGCAGGTTTCAAGAAGTTACTCTATTACTTCAGTTTATGAAGTAAAATTTGGGGACAGTCCTCAAGGCATGATAGTATTTACTTTGCACCTGGTTATAGTTTTCTTGCAAGAATTTTGTTGGCCTTTTCTCTGTGCCTGCAATATCTTGGTAAGAAGAAAGCATGTTCTCTTTGATCTAAGTTACCAACTCAAGACCCTCATTTTAATATAGCCCACCTCTCATTCCATTAACCGACTAGAGTTGCTTACGACCCCCAAGTACACTTACTCTTCGAAGGACATATAAACTGTGAGCCCACTGCATTAGGGGTCTTTGGTCTAAAAGAGATGATGAAATGACCATCCTTTTATTAATCAACCAGGCTGCCCTTATTAATAAAATCATTGAATTACTCAGAAAAAAGAAGGAGCACATAATTATATAATGATTTTACAGGTGAAATGGAGGCAAAAATGTGAGTCTCTAGGACGAATCAATCTGAATCTATGTCCAAACCTTATTAATCACAGATTTTAGAGAGTATACTTTCCTTACAGATTCTTGAGACTTTTGAATAGCATGATTACTATTGATTATGCTGGTTGTATTATTTGGACTGATTGTTAACATAGATGCATCAAGTTTTTTGAGGAGTTTGGAAACTAAATTCTCAGGTGACAAAAACAATTATATTTTGCATGCAGTGAAAAAAAGACAAAAAATATTCATTTTTGGCAGTAAAATGGTACATGGAATAGATTCAGTTCATTTGGTCATTCTTCACTCAGCAGACAACAGACTAAACAGTCTTGAGTCTGGCAATTATCTAATAAAGATAATTTTAGTCTTACTTGAAGTGTTTTGAAAGAGTTTAAGGAAAGAGAAAGGTTTAGTAGTAACTAACTTGTCAATTTAAGTTGTGGATGCACTTATTAACTTTCTAAGCACTAGGATTAGGGTTTACAAAAGATGAGGCTGTGACATAGAGCAATGAGTAAGCCTAGAGGTATAGGCAAACCTACTTTCCCAGGAGAAACTCATTATTTGATTTTCTGTTAGGGTAACTCTCCTCAGTGTTTTCTTGAGATTTTTTTGTGATTGAGCACATATTCTCAAGTAGGCTTTCTTGTTTCTTTTATTATCACATTGGCACATCATGCAACTGCAAAAACAAATTTTATTTTTATGCTTAGTTGGATACATGCCAAGATTTACTGACTAACATTCAGGATTCACAGAGGCTATTTCAGAATAAGAACAAAGAACATGTCTGGTACTGCTCAAAGAAATAGGGTTTTATTATAGCCCCATTTAACTCATGTTAGAGAAGTAAATAGGAAAGAACAGAGTTAGGAAGAAGCAAAGATATAACCAAGGAAGTATCCTCAACCTCAGGTGTAAGGATCAGGAAGAAGAATGGAGGCAGGTGATGTACTATAAAACATAGATGTGCAAAGAGTGAAAACTGGGCGTGTTGGTACATTTGGCAATACCTAGCCCACCCACTATGCATAGCTTTGCTACCAGAGGTTGCCCTCAGATCTGGAAATCCCAGGTTCTGCCAAATTATCATTCCTTTTAGGTAATAAATTGGATGCTGTTCCTGGTTCCTTTGCCTCCTCCACATCAGGGCATCTATTTGCAGGTTCGTGGATTTTATAAGTAGGGGATGGGTTCTTACTTAGGTAAATCTAATTGGTTCACTATTTCTGATTTCACAAACAGGTAGACAGAGGAGAATCATATAAGATCATATAAGAATCATACAAGCATGGGAAATAGAAATTTATAGGATTTTCTAAGAAAGAGGAAGTGTTATAGAGGAGAAAGGAATGGTTTAGAACCAATATATCTTGTTACAACAGAAGATACCTTTCTACTCCTAAAGTGGGGGTCATTTAACCTCTTGGCAACAGTTACTTGAAGTGTAAAATAAGGGGATTGGATCAGGTGATTTCTTTTTATTTTATTTTTTTTTGTAATAACTTTTTATTGACAGAACCCATGCCAGGGTAATTTTTTTAACATTATCCCTTGCACTCACTTCTGTTCCAATTTTTCCCCTCCTTCCCTCCACCCCCTCCCCTAGATGGCAAGCAGTCCTATATATGTTAAATATGTTGCAGTATATCCTAGATACAAGATATGTGTGCAGAACTGAACAGTTCTCTTGTTGCACAGGGAGAATTGGATTCAGAAGGTATAAATAACCCGGGAAGCAAAACAAAAATGCAAATAATTTACATTCATTTCCCAGTGTTCTTTCTTTGGGTGTAGCTGCTTCTGTCCATCATTAATCAAATGAAACTGAGTTAGATCTTCTCTTTGTCAAAGAAATCCACTTCCATCAGAATACATCCTCATACAGTAGCGTTGTTGAGGTATATAATGATCTCCTGTTCTGCTTCTTTCACTTAGCTTCAGTTCATGTAAGTCTCTCCAAGCCTCTCTGTATTCATCCTGCTGGTCATTTCTTACAGAACAATAATATTCCATAACATTCATATACCACAATTTACCCAACCATTCTCCAGTTGATGGGCATCCATTCAATTTCCAGTTTCTAGCCACTACAAACAGGACTGCCACAAACATTTTGGCACATACAGGCCCCTTTCCCTTCTTTAGTATTTCTTTGGGATATAAGCCCAGGAGTAACGCTGCTAGATCAAAGGGTATGTGCAGTTTGATAATTTTTTGAGCATAATTCCAGATGGATCAGGTGATTTCTAAGGAAGCCTCCAAAGGGGCAATGAAGTGGATAGAGAACTGGGCTTAAATCAGGAAGACTCTTCATGAGTTCAAATCTAGCTTCAGATACAAACTAGCTGTGTGACTCTGGACAAGTCGCTCATTCCTGTTTGCCTCAATTCCTCATTTGTAAAATAATTTAGAGAAGAAAATGGCAAAACACTCCAGTATCATTGCTAAGAAAACCCCACTTGGGATCACAAAGATCACAGTGTACACAACTGAAACAACTTAAGGTAGCTTTCAAATGTGACATTCTATGATTTTCTTTTTAGGACAACTTACTAAAAATTTCCCCTGTGTGTTCAAGTTCCCTTAAAAGAAGCCTATCTTTACATCCAGCAAATTAGCAAAAAGAACAAAGGGTGGGGAATACACAGTGTTTGGAAGAAAGGATGGGATTGTGGATAGACTGGCACTATTGTGGATAGCGATATACACTATTGATGGAACATTGAATTGACCTGAAAACAAATTTCAAAATTATGTTTAAAAAGTGACTAAGACAATTATATCCTTTATTAGAGAAATTACACTGCTTGCTGTGCATATGCCCACAAGAATGTTAAAGATAGAATGAAAGATCTTATTATATACATACATGTTTACAGTAGCATTTTTTTTTTGGTTGTTGTTGTTGTAGTTCCAAAGAACTGAAAAGTAAACTGGAAAATGGCTAAACAAATTGTGATGATTGACTCTAATGGAATTTTATTGTTCAATAAAAATGATGACTATGAAGAATACAGAGAAACATGAGAAGATTTATATGAACCAAATGTAAAGCAAAGTGAATCAAGAAAGAAGCACGCATAATGACTACAACATTGTAAAAGGGGAAAAAGCCAAAACTGAAACTGGAAACTGTTTAATTATTTAAAAAAAGACACAGAGAAGATATGATCATGTATCTCTTTCCCTTCTTTTTCAGAAATGAGTGATTGTGGATGTAGAATTCTTTAAATACTGTTAAATTTTTCTTTGGGATGTATCTCTGGGTAAGGATGTAGAAGAGAGATATGTTGGGAAATGAAGATGATGTAAAAACAAAATAAAAGATTAAGGACAGCCCTGATCTCAAAATTCTTGAGGGCAGAGGCCAATTAACAACATATTTCTTCCAAATAGTAGGAATGTTGATTAGTTTTGATTAAATAGCTTTGATATCAGTGGATTTCTTTTCCTTTTTCAGTAGGAAGTTGCTTTATAAAACTTGATGCAAACATGATTTATTTTATCATTATCATTATTATAATAAAAAAGGTTTGGCCTAGCAAAATATTAGCTTTTCTTCAGGGGACATATTACAAATCCAGGAAATTTGAAATGATCAAGATTACCTGAGAAAGTTATTCAAAAAGGAATGAGTATTGGTTGTGTATGGTATTTTAGTATCATTAACAATACTCTTGTGGTATGAGAAAATCTATTTATCCATAACTGAAAAACTATTATTTCTAAAGAAAAAAGTTGAGAAGCTTGAGCATCTGATTGATTATATAAGGTATTATCAAATGAGTTATATAGAATCAAATATATTATACTAATTAATTGGTATGAACTAATACATAAATTAGATTACACTCATACACATTTAATTCCCATTCAGTATATGTCTTAAGAAAAAAATGCAATGTCAAGTGAAATATGAAATTAAGATACGTGTTTGTCAAATATATAATACAATAAATATATCATATAATTTACAATATAATAAACATATAAATAAATATTAATAAATCAATATTGACTTTTGGAATATATTATAGACCACATGGACAGAAAGAAGAAGGAGGTGAATCTTGGTTTCATTATAAAAGCAAAATATAACAGTAAATAGGGACTGCAGTTATCCAAAAATTTATTGGATAAGCTAATCATTTCCCAGCTTGACTTAATTATAATGTTATCCTTCAAAAGGTAAAAATGACAGGGAATTGCTATTCTGAGCTTGATTCTTTCTAGCAAGGAAGAAAGGGATGCTGAAGTAGAGATGATAGATGAAGTAAAGGAAAGTGACAACTACTTCTTAGAATTTGTGTAACAGGTAAAGCAGAAAATCAGACATAGTTTGATAATTACTCTAGATTTTAGGAAAACAAATTTCAGTGGCTTCAGAGAAAGGATAAGTAAGATCATTTGAAATAAAGTTCCATAAAGGAAGTCAGCTCAAGAATGAAATATTGGAGACATCAAGAGAAAAAATTCTAATGAAGCAGAAAAGAAAATTTTCTAAAAGAACTGATGTGGATATACAGACAGCTAATTAAACAACTTAGACTTTTAAAAAGACATATATAAAAAATGAAAAAGGATCAATTAATGATGTATGAATGCAAAAATATGTTCTGATCTTATAAGAATAATGTCAAGATTAATGAAGTTCAGAAAGAATTGAAATTGTAAGAAAATATTAAAAAAACACAACAAAACAACAAAGAACCAGTGTGCTATGATGAAAAAGAATACAAGCTTAGAATTTTAAAAAATATCTGGGTTGAAATCACAGCTCTGCTGCTTGGGAACACAGAACTGACAGGACCTCAGAAGTGATCTAGTCCAGCACTCTCATTTTATTTATGAGAAAACTTTCTGATCCACACAACAGTCCTGGGAGGCAGGTGCTATTCTTAGTCCCATTTTACAGATGAAGAAACTTAAGATAAATACTATCTCAGCGTGGCAAAATGACTTGCCCATAATAGGCAGAGTAAGACATGAGGAAGTGGCAGAACCAGAATTTTAACTTAAGACTTTTCAGTTCTAATCGAGTATTCTTTTTGCACACCATATTGCATCTCTAGAAGGAGTCAAATCAATTAATACTTCTAGCTTCAGTTTCCCCATTCACAAAATGAAGATTTGGACTAGAGGATCTTTGTGATCCCTTGACACTAAATCTATAAATTTATTAAAATGCATTACAACATATGTTTATATGTTTATAATATGAATAGTAATGGTTAACATATAAAGTACTTACTCTGTGTTATATAGTACTTATGATGCGCTATATAATGCTCTATTTTTCACAACACATATTTATAGCTTATAATATGAATAATAACAAATAAATGGCACAGTGGATAGAGTACTGGGCTTTGAACTGGAAAGACTCCTCTTTCTCAGTACAAATCTGGCCTCAGACACTTATTAGCTGTGTGACCCATGGCAAGCCACTTAATCCTGTTTGCCTTAGTTTTCTCATCTGTAAAATGAGCTCAAAAAGGAAACTGCAAACCACTCTAGTATTGCTCACAAGAAAACCCCAAAAGGAATCATGGAAAGCTGGATATGACTACAAATTAATTTAATAACAATAAAAGTAATACTAGTAACTGACATTTATATAGCACTTACTATGTGCTCCATAGTGCTATATTTTTTACACTAATATGAATAAAAATAATATCTAACATTTACATGGCACTTTCAGGCACCATGCTAAGCACTTTACAATTATTATCTCATTTAATCTTCACAACAACCCTGGGGAGTAGGTGCTATTATTATCCCCATTTTACAGATAAGGAACGTGGGATAAATAGGCTTAAGTGACTTGTGCAAGGTCATATAGCTAAGAAGTATCTGAGGTTGGATTTGAACTCAGGTCTTTCTCACTCCAGGGCCAGCTCTTTTAATTAATGCACATCCTAGCTGCCTTATGAAAAAATGAGGTAACGACTGGGGTAGATAATAAGCTATTTTGGTTCTTATTGATTTTTTAAAAAAGTTAAATGAGGTAGAATATAGTACATAGACTAGAGGCAAATAATTTTATTTTAGTTTCATGATATGAAGAGGCACAAGTACATTTACTTGTGATTGAGGAAAAATGTATTAGAAAACTTGGGCTGAACCAAATTTTTATGGATTATATGATTGAAGTGAAACTGCAGGGAATCATGAGAAATTTGGAGTTGTTGTTGCTCTGCCTTTCAAGTTCCTTTTTATTCACTATTCCCTCTATTATGATGTATAACTTTGAAGTCATAACCTGATATGGTCTGTTTGTTAGCTGAAGTTAGAAATCCTTTGTGCCTCTTTATAAAATGAGCCAGTTAAGTTATGATTATAAATGTCCAGGCTAACCACTTGGAAATAACTCTTTCCAAATCAAAACTTATGCTATTGTGCTTTGTGGAAAACCAGTCTATTTTTAAAAGAAGCTTAGTATACTAAAAGATTTGATACTTTAATGAAAGTTTTTATAAACATGTAGCTAATGTGAGGCCAGTGTTTATAACATGCTCCGAGTATGGCCCATTCTCATAGCCAAATGTCATCAATAAAAAAGTGTTCATGGCAAAAACACTCCGTCCCTCCTCCTCCCCCCCCAAAAAAAAACACCCAACAAAAACTCAACTTCCTTATTAGGAACAATGAGAAATGTGGTTCCATATGAAAGCAGAAAGGAAATAAGGGAACTACATTGATGTATAACAAATTTGGCATGCTGGCACCAGAGTCCATTCTAAAAGCCTATTTATAAGAGTTCTATTTATTGCTCAAAAGACCATCCTGTGAGCTGGGGGGAAAAGTGGTAGCCTCATTTCTTTAGCTCATTGCTTATTTGGGGGAGAAGGCTGGCAACTATTTCAGTTGAATCTGAACATTAGACCATTTTTCTACTAAATGCTCCTTTCCAAAAGCATGATATTTCTGGTATTGAGTCCATTAACCAAGGTAAATATATTTACATCTGGACCTGCTGAAGCCAAGTGTTGGAAAGGTAGAAGGTCTCATTCAGGAACACAGATGGTAAAATGATTTCAAGACAGGAGGTGAAGCGTTTTAATGACCTAGTACAACAGAGTAGCATGGTGATCACGAGGAAACATTTAGGAAAGTTATTTTGCATTTTAATATTAAAATTACTCCATATTTTTCTCATTTTTTCAAAACATTAGATGTTAACTTTCCAGAATTTCTTTCTTCATCTCTAACAATTGTTTCCACTTTTCTCTCTCTTCTACATAATCATACCTCTCTTTCCACCCCTCCTCCAGACATATGAATGTGCTTTTTCCCTAGAAAAGTTTGTTTATAAGTTAGTTATTTGGAAATTAGAAAACATTTTCCCATTTTAAAAACATGGTGGGTGAGGTTTTGGGCTGGTTTACAGAAGCTTGTTTAATTTGTAAAGGTAATTGACATATAGTAGGAATTCTACAATAGTGTTCTAGTGTTTTCAAGGATTTGGGTCCTGAGTTCCATCTAGGAACTTCTCACATAGAGAAACATCTTCCCAGGGCAGAGCACCAATCTCTGGGGATAAAATTCCATCTCCTCCTGCTAAATTGCTTTCTATACTTGAAAATGAAATATATGACCTTGAAATTAGTCAATCTTTGATGGGATGTTAAAAGTGCCATAACTGTTGTGACATTTCTAATTATTACTTATTTTTAAAATTGACTACTTGCATTTTATATTATTTTCCAATACATAATTCCCTGCTTCTTTATTAACAAAAAGTAAAAAAAAGAAAAAAGGGAAATAAAAGAAAGCAGTTTGTAAAATTAATCAAAAAATCAATTACCTGATAATATGTGCAATATTTCACACCCATAGATTGCCTCTCCCTTCCCCATTCTTTGAAGAAGAAAAGGAGGTACAGCCTTGTATGCTTTCTTGTTTGGTGACAGTATTCAGATATTCTAGTTTTATTATCCCTATAGTATTTCTATACTATTATTTCTTTATCATTATATTTCAAACATTTATCATGTTTTTCTCAGAAATAT
The DNA here is from genome assembly GCF_016432865.1 of Antechinus flavipes. Classification (NCBI taxonomy): domain Eukaryota; kingdom Metazoa; phylum Chordata; class Mammalia; order Dasyuromorphia; family Dasyuridae; genus Antechinus; species Antechinus flavipes. Next base: position 328,685,854 of record NC_067399.1, read on the forward strand.
ATAATCATTGGCCTATATGACATAAAAGGAAAAAAATATTGGAGAAAATAAAAATATTTGAGAGGTTATAGGAAAAGTGGGACACTAATGCATTGTTGGTGAAATTGTGAATTGATTTAACCATTCAGGAGAGCAATTAACTATGCTCAAAGGGTACTCAAATTGTGCATACCATTATATCCAGCAAGATCACTATTTAGGTCTGTCTCCCAAAGAGATCATTAAAAAGATACAAAAACAGCAGATCTTTTTGTTACAACAAAGAATTAGAAATTGAGGGAATGCCCATCAATTAGAGAGTGGCTGAACAAATTGTATATAATTGTTATGGCATATTATTATGCTATCAGAAATGACAAGCAGGATGCTCTCAGAAAAACCTGGAAAAAACTGATATTGAATGAAATATGCAGGACTAGGAGAACATTGTACACAATAACAACATTGTGGGATGATCAGCTATGATTGATTTAGCTCTTCTCAGCAATACAATGATCTAAGACAAGTCCAAAAGACACCCGATGAAAGAGCTATTCACATCCAGAAAAAGAACTAATGGATTTTTTAAGATTGAAGCATACTCTTTTTACTCATTGCATGTATTTTTTCACTTTTGTTCTGTTTCTCCTTTCACAACATGATTAATGTGGAAATATGACTGCACATATATAACCTATTTTAAATTCTTACCTTTTTAGGGATGGAGAAGAGAGGGAGGAAAAATAGAAACTAAAAATTATATTGAAAAATGAATGTTAATATATTGGATTACTTGCTATCTAAGGAAGGGATTAGGGTGAAGGGGGGAAAAATTTGGAACACAAGGTTTGGAAAGGGTCAATGTTGAAAAATTATGCACATGTTTTGAAAACAAAAAACTTAATTAAAAAAACATGAATGTTATAAATATCTTTACATGTAATTAGAAAAAAAATAAAATGCTATTTAAATAAAAAGATACGCATGATTCTTAAATTATCCCTATGAATTCTGCTCTCAAGGTCATTCATTTGGGTTTATATAGAAAGTTTTTTTTTTAACATTGTTGACTTTTCCCTACACTTCAGTAATTTCATGATTCAGTAATTTCATCAATCCTTTCCCCCTTTCTTAGCTTCTGCATTGTGGAGGATCTTTCTAACAATCTGAATTCAGTTTTTCTTAGTCTGCTAAATTTTTATGAACATTCTTTGTTGATTCTTTTAATTTCTATATTAACAGCTCTAATTCTTTTAGCTTCCTTATTTTATCTTTCATTGCTTTTCCTCTCCTTTTTTGAACCATCCCAATGTTTCTTATTTTTATCCCTTAATCTTTTGTTGGCTCATAGGATTATTTCAGCAGGGTGATTGATTTGCTTCTTTTCATATTATCATATCTACTAACTATGTTTTGGGTTTCCTTGTGCTTTTCTTACTTTTTTTTTCTTCTGATTTATTAGGATTCTTCCTATTGGTTTATCTAGCTGCTATATTTCTACTGCTATCAGTAAAGACTTTTTCTTTTGATACTTTTGGTATTTTGGCCCACTTTTTGTCTCTTCACTCTTTGCTGGAGCTACAGATTTGAAGTTGGATTGTCTCAGATTTCCTTTCTCATGGGATATGACGTCCCTTTTCTTGACTAACTGCTAGAGTGTGGAACTCATTCCAGTTGGAATTCCAGTCACTTTCTCTTTAGTGTGGTGGAAACTGCCTATAGTCCCATTTTTAGCCTTCACTACTTCTCACACTTTTCCCTTTTTCTTTGTGTGGTTGACCATTGTTGACATCTGTTCTTCTTTGCCAGGTGAGATAGCAAGGAGCATTTAGACTGAATCACTGCATTTCCAGGATTCTAACCCTAGTATCAAGTCCCTAGTTACAAGGCAGCAGAAAGATGCTTTCAGTCTACTTCACTTTTTTTTTTCCTTCAAGTGGTTAGGTAGAATTAGCACTAGCTACTTGTGAAATTGGAGGAGAATTTGCTAGTACAGAGCTAGGACAGTAATCAGAAATCTCTGGGACCCAGAACTGGTTCCTATTAGATTTCCAACTTTTCTTCACATGGAAAGAATCAATGTCTGTCTCTCCTTATAGGTTGGGGAGAAGTGGTGGTTGGTAAATTTGGGTACAATTAGATGTAGACCTTGCCAAAGTCAACAGCCTAGTTTGTGTTCCCTAATGTGGTTATATAGAAAGATATATGTATGGGTGTGTGTATTTGTATGTGTGTACATGGTAGAGGAGAGGTACTGAGTGAATGCTCTAAATATTAAAGTGTACCAGCAGGATGAATACAGAGAGGCTTGGAGAGACCTTCATGAACTGATGCTAAGTGAAATGAGCAGAACCAGGAGATCATTATACACTTCGACAACGATATTGTATGAGGACATATTTTGATGGAAGTGGATTTCTTTGACAAAGAGACCTGAGTTTCAATTGATAAATGACGGACAAAAGCAGCTACACCCAAAGAAAGAACACTGGGAAACGAATGTGAACTATCTGCATTTTTGTTTTTCTTCCCGGATTATTTATACCTTCTGAATCCAATTCTCCCTACGCAACAAGAGAACTGTTCGGTTCTGCAAACATATATTGTATCTAGGATATACTGCAACATATCCAACATATAAAGGACTGCTTGCCATCTAGGGGAGGGGGTGGAGGGAGGGAGGGGAAAAAAATCGGAACAGAAATGAGTGTCAATATAATGTAATTATTAAATAAAAAAACTTAAAAAAAAAAAAAAAGGTTACAAAAAAAAAAAAATAAATAAATATTAAAGTGTAATGGGCTGAGGCTTGAGATGATGCACTGAGGTCCCAAGCACATGAGGCTAAATAGTAATTGGACCATACTCTATTAATATATAAGCTTGGAGAAAGAATGGCCCCTGCCCACTCTTTGTGCAAGTCCTGATGTGTTGTATAGGAAATGATGATTTTGGTGGGTGGAGGCAGGGGAGTGGAAAAGGAAGGGGAGGAGAGACTGCTTGCTTTTGCCATTGCGACGACCTTTCAGCTCAGATTCCCCCTCTGTTAGCTGGCTTCCTGTCGCAGCTGCCCATATTGCTATCGCAATCTTTCTTGCCTATATTTGCTATCGCAATCCTTATTCACCTCTTCACTTCAATAAACATTGAAGATTTTTCCCTTAACCTGAATTCCTGACTCCAGCTGATTTTAAATACGTGGTCATTACATTAAAGTCTCCAAGGACCTCACTTTACCAAGATAGTTCTGGATTGCATTTTTGTTTTATCTTTGCCTACTATGCATCTAGTACATAATCTCTTTGTTTAGAAGTTGAAGAATTAGAGAAGTTTGCAGAGTAACTATCTTGCTGGTTATATTATTTTGATAAGCATAATATAATAAACTACTTTTCCAAAATTTAAAAATTAAATTTTCTTAATTTTAATTGGCTTTTAAAAAAGTAAAATAATATTTCTTGATAACTGATACATAACCAATTTGGAGGTAAGGGAACAAGTTTTATTAAATGCCAGCAGGTATGCTAAACACTTTACAGATATTACTTCTCTTGATTTCACGATATTCCTGTGAGATTAGTATTGTTATGATTCCCAATTTTCATTTGGTGAAACTGAGGCAGACAGAGATTAGGTGAATAGCATATGTAGTAAGCGTCTGAGGTCAGCTTTAAACTTTGGGGTTAAGTGACTTGCCCAAGTCACACTACTAGTGTTAAATGTCTGAAACCAAATTTGAATTCAGGTCATCCTGACTTCAGGTCCGGTGCCATCTAGCTGCCTCAACAAAGATTATAGAGACAATTTAAGTAGTAAAATTATAGAAACATAAAACAAAAAGCACAAATCCAAAGATAAGATCCATGGTATTTATCATTGGGATTAACCAAAGTTAATACTATTATAAGAAGAGATGAAAAATTGCTGGTTTTGCTTTGTACAAATGCTTTAGTTGCATATAGTGTGAAACATAGTATATAGAAAGGACATATTAAAGGAGTTTATGTAGCAAATATTAGCAAGACAAAAGAATTTCTCCAAAGAAAATGAGATAGTTTTAATAAACAGCCACCCCATTCCTTCCCAAACTATGTCTGCAATCTCAGAAGAATTGTTTATATCACATAAGGTTGATTACAGAACTGATATGTGTGAAAAGTTGCATCTCATAAGAGAAATGTCATTGCTCCCTGCAGTTATTGCTACAATGAAAAATGATGCTTGGCAAATCATGTGCAAAGCAAATTTGAATGGTTTCAGTTGCAAAAAAATATGATGGTGAGGAGAAACGCCTGAAGACCTTTATATACAATTAATTCACAAACTGACATCTTCCGCTTCAAGTGAATGAAGAGAGCAATACTCATTTAATTACTTGTGTGTGAGGTATCCCTTCCAACTTTTAGGTCTCTGTGATCCTGTGATTCTGTGTTCAATTAGAAAAGAAGTGGCTGATTAGAGGGCTTTGTCAATCAGCTTTCTCAAAACTGAAGTGACTGAAAATAAGACAGAAGGAAGATTATGGGAGCACTGGAAACAGGTAACTCAGTAGAGAAGACAGCCCAAAGAAACAGCTGTAGAACTAAAGTTAGCAGATGTTCCTGATGGCCCTGCTCTCACTCCTAAAAGTTGATTGAATGGAATGGATCATTGAAATAATAGGGAAGGTGGGAAAATGTATGTGGATACCTCTGAGTTTCCTCTTCCTTTATCCCTGCGGAATGCTAAGGTGTGAGGGAGAGTAGGGTGTGTGTGTGTGTGTGTGTGTGTGTGTGTGTGTGTGTGTGTGTGTGTGAGAGAGAGAGAGAGAGAGAGAGAGAGAGAGAGAGAAAGAGAGAGAGAGAGATTCAATAGATGGATGGATGGATAGATAGATGAATGGATAGATAGATAGGTAGCTAGGTAGGTAGATAGAAATAGAGAAGAGAAAGAAAAAGAGAGAGAAGGAGAAAGGCGAGAAACAGAGAGAAGAGAGTGAGAGAGAGGAGAGAAAATAGAGAGGAGAGAGAAATAGAGAAGAGAAAGAGACAGAGAAGTGAGGGAAGGAAAAAGAGAGACAGAGAGAGAGAGAGAGAGGAGAGAGATGAAAGACAAGAGACAAGAGATGCAATCAGAGACAGAGACAGACACTCAGAGATAGAGTTAGAGAGACAGAGAAAGAACAGGACAATGAAAAATCAGAGAATATGGGAATGAAAGGGGAAGTAGGAAGAAAGGGAGAAACTGAGTATTTACCTATCACAAGAAAAAAGACGCCAGGTCTACTCATACTAACAATTTCAGCATAGGGACCCTTTTACCAATTACCCAGGACCCAAGCTGTGGTAAAGGAGATGAGGAAATAACCATGTGAGATGAGCTCTAGATTCAGAATGAAGCTGTCAGGTATATGTCGCAACTTCAGAAGTTGATGCTGCTGGGAGCAGTCAAATGTGAAAAATATCAAAATGTAGATTCTGGGCTGTCCAACATAGTCTGCTTTTGAGAACTGTATCAGCTGGGGAGATGAATTCTGGACAAACTCTCCTCCTACTCAGCAGTGCTTCCCTGGATTTAGTTGATATAGGCCCCTGACCTCTGAAAAGTGTTCCCAGACATGAAACTCTTTCCCCTAATCCTTTCAGCACCAGAGGAATGCAGGAAGGGCAGTAGGAGGAGGTTTCCATTTCAGGAAATGGTCGAAGACATTGTGGACTGCTTGTGTAATAATAACAAATATGGAAGGTCATGAATGAGAAGGGGAGGTGTCAGACAGGAGGATAGGAGCTTTAGAATAGAAATGAGAAATTTTCCTGTTTTAGCAATTTTGGAGCATATTCTTTATTGTACCCTAGACAATTTAGAAGTAAAGCCTGCAAGGGCTTTTTTCTTGCCCAGATCTTTCAAACTCTGATATCTTGCTTCTTATAAGTTTGACGAAAGCATAGATACCAATCTGTTGCAGGCTTTCCAGAGACCTTGTGAGACCTAGGATAACCTAGCAAATGCTCATTCTTTCTGCACCCATGATGATGAAAAGAGAAGCTAAGGAAAAAAACTGGCAACCAAGGGGCTATGAATTCATACTTGGAGCCAAGAGGATCTGAGTTCAAATGTTCTCTCAGATACTTGCTAGCTATGTGACTCTAGGCAAGTCACTTAAACTTCTGCCTCAATTTCCTAATCTGTGAAATGAAGATGATAATAATATCTATCTCCCACACCTACCTCCCAGGGGTTATTGTGAAGAGCCAAAGAGATGATGATAGTAAAGCACTTAGCACAATGCCTGGGGACATAGTAAGTACTATTATTTTTATTATGATGATTAGAGTCAGGTGGGATAGGTCCAAGAGGAAGGAAGAATAGAAGAGGAAAAAATATGCAGATATATATGTATGTATACCTGTAGAATAAAATCCAACTATGACTTGCTTAACTTAAAAAAAAGAGAGTTGCCAGAAAGAACAGAGATGAGGATTTAATTTAAAACCTCACAAGTCATGATACTTTTTTCCTCTTTCTTCCAAAGGAACCTGTTACCATCATTTGGAAAATCTGAGATTTCTTTTCTTTTCTAAAAACTAAAATTCTAATGAATGTCAGTGGGTTTTGCAATCTGCAAATATTGTAGCGATTGTCCAGAATAACTTTATGATAATGATTATAATAATAACACTTTTTTTTTTACTGTTTTAAGTCATGGTGTTTTACATGCATTTTCTCACTGAGTTCTAAAACTATGAGATGATTACCACAGATATCATTATCCTAGTTTTACAGAGACTTAAAGAAGTTCAGTGGCTCCAGGACTAGCTATCCAGCACCACTTCTTTGCCCACTAATAGCAGTGGCTATTAAGAGAAGTTGATGGTAGTCTCCCAGCTGATTCAACCCATTGTTGCCAGTAGAATGGGAAATGCAGTAAATTGAAATTTTCCTTCACGAGTTCTATACTTTATTGCTTATCCAGGACTGAACCCTAGAGTCCCAGACCTTGGAATTCTCCTCCTTCAAATCTCCCTAGCTTTGCTTATGTTCCTGGTTTTGAGCTGATTTCCTTTTCAGAAACTGATATAGCCTCTTGGGTCCATTCATCTCTGCAATTCACATTCCTGCTGACTGACCTTGCCTTCAGCCTGTCAGTCATTGATTCTGCCTGGCCTTTCAATTCTAAGGCCTATATCCCTATTCTATATCCCTGTTACCTGACCTATGTGATCATATTTTATAATTCTATCCCTATTCTCACCACACATTTTGCCTGGAATGTTCTGCCTCAAACCTTTCCCTTTCCCTTCTACTCTGTGGGAAGGATTTCTTTAGCACCAGCATCACTGGAATTAATCCACAGCTCCTGTAGGCCCTTTAGCCCACTTCTGGGAAGGTGAGGGAAATACTAGAGAAGGAGAAGGAAAAAGATAGGTACTTATTAAGCACCTACTCTGTGCAAGGCACATTGTGTTAAGTATTTTTACAAATATCTCATGTGAGCTTCACAACAACCCTATGAGGTAGGTGCTGTTATTGATCCTATTTCACAATTTATATTGTAATAATGCAAGAAAGTTATATCAATATTCTACTTGGTATAGAGATATTAATAAATAGAATATAAATAAAAAGAATGATCATCTTGAAGAAGTATGATGTTCAAAATATATTTTAAGGGAGTCATAGCAGTTCATCTAATAATTGTCAAAAGATCATGTCAACAAGTCAACTAATATTTATTAAGCACCAAATATGTTCCAGGTCCCATACTAAGTTCTGGTGATTCGAAGAAAAGTAAAAAAACACAATCCCTTTTCTTCATGGAGTCCAAAACAATTTTGTGCAAAAAGGGGTAAATTGGCATTAATCTCAGAGGGAAGCTTTAAGCTTTACTAGCAGATTGGTAAAAGCTTGAAGAAGGTAAGATATGAACTAACTTTTGAGAAGGAGAGAAGAGAAGTTTTTTCAGAATTTTGATTAGAAGCATTTGAGATTCCAGGGAACCTCCTTGCTGAATTCTTTTTAAACTTTCTTGCTCATAACTTTTATTTATTTATTTATATCACCTGCACTATTTAGTTGCTTTTAAAGTCCCTTCTACCTGAGATATTAGAATATGGTTTTTAATATAAGGATTGTTTGTTTGGACCCTAAGGCTCTTAGTGACCTACTGCACCCAAGGAGGAATAATGACCCAGGCAACATTAGCAAGTTGTTAATGAATTTCCCTGAGTGTTCTCTGAAGAAGGAAACTAATGAAGGAAAACTAGTATCATTCCCGTTCGTTGTGCCCGTTCATTAGAAAGCTAAATATGCATCATTTCATCAGACAAGAGCTAATGGAAGCTTTACGAAGACTAAGCACAGCATATTGGCTCTACTAGTACAAAAATTAAATGGTAAGATTGGCTTTTGTTGAGGTTACAAAGTACAACGTTAATAAAGACGATTAAGCTTCACTAGTATCTGGTCAGCCAGTCACATCCTTGGTCTTTTTGCTAGGGGAATCTTACAATCAGTTTAGACATGAGACCTTTGGACTCATCTGGCTTACTCCCTTCATTTTACAGAAGGGGAAACTGGGGCCCAGAGAAGAGATAGGACTTGTCTAAGACCACATTTGCCTCAGGTGGAAAGTGGCAGAAAGAGGGTTTTCCTTTGACTCCAGGTCTAATCATCCTCCTTATTGCCCCAACTTTATCAATGGTGAAGGGTAGTTGGGTGGCACATTGGATGGAATGCCAAGTGGAGCCAGGAACACTCATTTTCTGAGAACATATCTGGCCTCAGACACTTAGTAACTATGTGAACCTGGTCAAATAACTTACTCCTGTTTGCCTCAGTTTCTTCATCTGTAAAATGAACTGGAGAAGGAAATGAAAAACCACTCCAGGATCTCTGCCAAGAAAACCCCAAATGGGGTCATGAAGAGCCAGTTATACATAACTGAAAATGACTGAAAAACAACAATTTACGACTAAGGGAAATTCTAAATTATCTATCTTCAGTTTGGAATTTCTGTTGCCATTGGGTCTTCCCTGTATTACATGGAAGTTCTATTTCCTAGGATTCTAAAGAAGTTATCATATGGAAATTATCTTATAGGAGTCATAAACATCATAGACTTTAGATCATCTAGACTATAAATTCTGAGATTTAGGGCCCATTATTTTTTTTTTAAATATTTTGAAAATTATATTTCAAACTACTACTCCTTTGTCATCCTACTTATTTTATTTTATGCATTTAAAAACATTATTCTGAAAAGTGGTGTGTAGGCTTTGCCCATCTGCCAAAGGGATTTGTGACACAATAAAGGTTAAGAATTCCTGATCTGGACCTCCTTTCACCCTCCTTTCACCCTTAACTCCATCATCTATAGAAAGTCTTCCTCAACCTCTCTTAATTCCAGTGCCTTTTCTTTCTTAATTACTTCCTATTTTATCTTGTGTATTGCTTTGTATGTATTTGTTTGCATGTTGTCCCCCCCCCATTAGATTGTTTGCTCTTCCCCACTGGTGACATTCTACTCCCTATCTTTGTGTAAAAGATAGGGCACAAAGATAGGGAGTATTTCCCATGCCTAAAATACACTCTGTCCTTATCTTGGTAGAATACTGAGTCAAACAGTCATATCAGCCTAGCCTGATATCTTCAATTGCTAATGTCCTACCTGTTTCCTCCACCAAAAATCATGTAATATCTATTTTATATTTGTTCATCTGTATACGTGTTATTCCTCTAATATAATATAAGGTACTTGAGATTAAGGGGTTTTTCACCTCTGTCTTTAAATCTCTATACCTAGCAGAGTACCTTATATATTATAGTTGTTTCAGAAATGCTCATTAAATAAAGAATTCAAGAAATGTATATCATTTCAGTAATAACTGACATTGATATTTGTATTTTAAAGTGTTCTTTATGCATCATCTTGACCAATAACAACAACTATGCATATCTTGCCTCAATATGCTATTTATCCCATTCAAAAAGTAAAACATGAATCTGGAACCTTGCCTGTTAACTTCTTTTGTAGTTCAATCATTTTCAGTAATGTCTGACTCTTCATGAACTCACGTGGTATTTTCTTAGCAGAATTACTGCAGTGATTCACCATTTCCTTTGAACTTAGTAAGATGAGCTTTCCAACTCCAGACCTGGCTCTTTATTCATTGTACTACCTGCCTATCCTGCCCACTCACTTTCTTAAGTTACCATATTAATATTGCTGGTGTTTCCTTCATACAAGTCAAACTATAAGACTGCTCTAAAAAACCAAAACAGACAAACAACAAAACTCTCTAGACTTTCAAATTTTCATGGCATTTCTGTCATGTTTTCTAGCTACACTATACTTCTAAACTACTTCATCACCCAATAGACAAATAGATTGTATTCACTGATATGAGGGCACTTTCTGGAAATATGGGTTTGTGCAATTCAGTTTCATATTCCAGTGCTTCTTACCAATAGTGTTATATTGTATTTATGCCTATTCACAAAGTGTCAAATTAACACTGAGCTCACAGTTTCCTACTGCTTAAGAACAGGTTCACTATCAGATTATGCACAATTATACATAATTCTTGATATTATTTCAAGTTGTTTTTACTTTTAAATTTGTATTCAATTTGCCAATTTGTAAATCCATATCCCTTTGATGGGATTCTTTTCTAAGAAAGAGCCTACATCTTTCTTTATGGTACCATCTATACCATGCTAGAATCTTTTCCTCAAGCTGTTTTTTTTTTTTTTTACATTCTTATTCCTTCCTTTTTCAGAAGCTGGTGTCAAATCCAATTCTCTCACTCAGTCTCTGTCTCTGTCTCTCTATCTCTCTCACTGCCTCTTCTTCTCAGATTTCCCCATGAAGGCTGGGGGGGAAGAATGCCCTCTCTTAATCTTTATAGAAATGCCAAACTGTAGCAAAGATGATAACGGGCAAATGTCCTGCTTAGGGGATCTTGGATCCCTGACTGCATCTCCTACTTTGCATTTTTTTCCCTCCTGATCATAAGTGACTGAGCAACAATCCTGAGAGGGAAATGTCTTGCCTTGGAGGCAGTCTCATGATTTGGAGAAGTCAGGAACTCAGTTGGTGCTGATTTGGCTCAGCAGAAATGTTCTGTAACTATTCTTCTGGGAGAAAATGACCATAGACAAAAGAAGCAGCCCCAATTCATTGTCTGGCTTGGAGAACGACATGGATGGACCTTACAAGAATTGTTTGGCTAATGAACAGCTGAGGAAAGTCCCAACCACTAGATATCACTTCATTCCCTGTTCTCTGACTACCTCCTTCAAAGCCTTATCAACTATTTGTTGAAATAACTGGGACTGTCACTGAACTAGTTGGTGGCTGCCTCTCTCCAACAAGTACATCAGGAAAGCCTCAAGTATCATGCTTCATTTCACTCTCTACTCTATACCTACTTCTTTCATAGCTCACCTCTATCCTTTTGTCCTACTCTGCTCCAGTGCTGGAATCATGAACTACAATCAATCAACTCTTATTGTTCCTGTTGGAATGTGTCAGTCTCTTCTCCCTTTCTGAGCCGAAGTGCCCCTCTAGCTACAATTCCAGTTTGTAGTTATTTCCTCTATTAGGAGGTAAGCTATTCCAAGAAATAACCATTTTTGCTTTTGCATTTGTATTCAGTACCCAAAGACTTATCACAGTGTCTGATACTAAATTAGATACTAAAATAAATGCTTTTTCTTTCTTTTATTCATCTTTCTATCTGTTCATTCAGTCACATAAGCTTAGAAAAATGGTACTATATTTTGATGTCCTTATCCCTCTGCTGCTACTGAGCCTAGATTATGTTATGTCAACTCCAATGAACATTTTTGCATTAGAAACCTGCCTGGACTACCTCACAAGACAGATAAAATAGCATGATGAAGTCCAGAATTCCACTTGGGTTCATGCCTCAAACTGATTGTGAAAGGGCTAGCCAAAATAGAAACTACCAGAGGCAAGCATATTAACATACATTATTTATGTGTAAAGAATGCCTTTTATAAAAAGTATTTCTCTCTCTTTATTTCAGATTGTTATTCCAGAAGGCAGTGATTATGTTATCTTGACCATACTATGAGTAATATTTCTAAAAAATGTTTTCATGAAAGCATTGTGCTCTAGGATTGATGTGATTGTTGAAGACATTGTAAGGGTATGTAGCTTACACCAGGCATTTTAGTACTATCTGCCAAAGATGCTTACTTTTCCATAGGTAAAGAATAAGATGCTTTTGTCAAGGATCTATGCTAATTTTGCTGGACTATTTTAGAAGAAGATAATCAATTCAACTTTTCTTAAGTGTCAGTCATTTACTATGTGACAGATATTATTCTTTATAGAATACCCCAAGCACTCCTATTTCTATTCTAAACTTCTCCATGAGTACATTTTTGTTGCATATTAAATGCCTAAGATGGTCAAATGTTATCTTTTTTCTGATAGTGGGTCTTTATTTAGTTTAGCTCAGTTAAAGGAATTTGGAAAAAGAAATGTTATTTCTAACTGTCACCCTTATTCCTTAGCACCCTCAAGCAAATGGTCAGCATGAAAGGATGTTGCAGGGATGTCTGGACTGGTGACAAAGGTTTGTCAGGTTTCTCATTGTTTAATAATCCTTCCATGAGCAAAATGAATCAGTTCTACTAAATCAGTCTTACTAAATTATGAGTTCAGTAATATCTCAAAGACTTATTTTTAATCATTTTTATCATATTTACAACATGAAGAATTTATTTTCCACTTTTGCCTACTCTTTGTTCAATTCTTTTTTATTTGTAAGAGTTAATATATGTTCAGAATGATGGGTTTTTGCTTCTGTAAGTGAGATTATAAAGCCCATGTCACATTTGACCCAGAATATAGATCTGCATTTAAACTCCATCAGTTCTTTCTCTGAAGATGGATAGAATTTTTTCATCATAACTCCTTCAGAATGCTTATTGAATTTCCATAGCTGAATTCTATAATATTTCCAAACAGTTCTATAGGAATAAAATTTAGTCATGTTGAAGATCTGCCCATTCCTGATTTGTTGCTATTCTTGACACAGCTGGAGCCCATCTGCACTAAGGATCCGCTGTACCTTCATAGTTCTCATATTTCTTCTACCATGGAGCACCAGGTCTTGGTGCTTTTTGTTGTTGTTTCTTGAGTGTTTGGGGGCAAGTAGGTTGTGCAGTGGATAAAGAAATGGACCTGGGATTAGGAAAACCTGGATCAAATCCAGCCTCAGATACTTATTAGCTTTGTGACCTTGGGCAAGTCACTTAACTCTGCCTCAGTTTTCTTGTCTATAAAATGAGTTGGAGAGGGAAATGGCAAACAGTTCTAATATGTTTGCCAAGAAAATACCAAATTGGGTTGCAAAGAGTCAGACACAATTGAAATTACTGAACTGTAACAATAATCCTTCTGAGCTGACTATTGGATCAAATCAATGGTTTAAAATCCCTTTTTTTAACTTAAACTGCAAGGATTATATAAGTCATTTCTAATCTGAGTGAGTCTCCCAGGAATCCTTCCTGAACCTCAAAATTGTCTCCTTTACCATCATGAGCCAGATATAGTTTATATTGGCACCTTAGGCAATATCTTTGTAACCTGGAGCTCAAGCCCATTTGCAAAAGCCTTTCCTCACTGATAGAAAATGATTGCTTGATGCTCCATGCCTTATGATTGATACCTTATGCTGGGTATAATTAGCAAGAGCTTGGAAGAAGAGAGAGCTTAATTCTTTTTACTTTTGTTGTTGAGAGAAGACACATGGTAACAAGCTCTTTTTAGAGAGAGATCGCTGGTGGGAGAGATTGTCTCCAGGGAGAAACTGGCATGTCGAAGAACTGGTGCCTGGATCATGTCCCCAGTTCCCATCTTAACACATTAGAGACTTCAGGGCATTTCTTTCTGGGTAACATCTCTCTCCTCCCCTCCTCCTCCTCCTTCTTCTCTCTGTTTCTGTCTCTGTCTCTGTCTCTGTCTCTGTCTCTCTCTCTCTCTCTCCATGTTTCTATCTCTCTTCTCTGTCTCTCTCTGTTTCTGTCTCCCTCCTTCCCTCCCCCTCTCTCTTTCTCCCTCCTTCCCCTACTCCCCTACAAGAAGTAAATGACAAAGAGCCTTTGAATTCATAGGCAAAAATTGTATTTGAGAATTTATGCCCCCATTTTGTACTGTCTCCTTTTCCTCTATTGTCTATCCTGTATTTCAGGCATTCTCACTCTGGGAATCCATGAACTTATAAAAATATTTTGATAATTATTTCAATATCACTGGTTTTTTAATAACCCTTGTATTATATATTATTCCTTTAAAAAACATTATTCTAAGAAGGATTCCAAAGACTGCCAAAGAGGTCCATGACACACAAAAAACCTTAAGCATCTCTATTCTACTATCAGTTGATGGATGACTTACTATATATGAGACTCTGTCCAAGCTTTCAGAATACATACATTAAAAAGGACAAAAAAAAATAATCCTTTAGGCCCCATCTAGTTGATTCTCTTGGGTCTGATCTTGGTGAGGTAATGCTTTCTTTTAAGAAACTTTCCTCCAGAGTGAAATCACAGAATATTTTAACATGCCTGCCAAAGAGGAACCCCTGGGGGGACAGGGAAACCAAACAGCCCATAGAGATCAGAAAGCTGGGGCAGTTAACTGGAAGCTATACTAAATGGTCTATTGCTTTAGCTTATTTAGTCTCCTCTGGTTTACTCAAGCCACCTCAGAATACAGGAGAGATTTCTTATTTTATTCTTCCCTTTTGTTAAAATCTATAAATGATATATTTCCATATTACATTTCCAAGTGACCTTCCATTATGCTTGAATTCTAAGAAAGTTGAAAGTGAGTTTACTGGTAGAGGGCCAATGGGAAGGAATACTCTAGTCTCATGTTTCTATTTACAGTTTCCATTTTATTTGTTTAGTTGATGGTAGTGCCTGCTTATCCTGGCTTCTCCTCGAATTCCTGCTTACAGAAAAAAAATGGGGTTGGGAGATGAATTCTCAACATATATTATTCTAATTTTCACAACTACATGTAGAAACTTCTTTAAAGGTCTGATTATGTTTAAAAAGGGGGGAAGGTTATTTTGGGGGACGTTGGCTCCTTTTCTTCTAAGCATTTAAAATGACATAAATTAGACCACTTAAAAATTAGATCCTATTGATGGTATACTGCACACATTTAAAAAGATCATTTTATAATGTTCAACCCTTTACCAACTTTGTATCTTTTTTCATGTTGTTCCTCAAGCCTGAATATTCATTTTCCCCTTCTGTCTGCTGAATTTCTTCTAACCTTGCTACCAGAACACTTCTCTAATCACCCTGGTACCACATGTTGTACCACATGTTGGATATTGGAGTACAAGATCTTAAGTTCAGAAGGGTATGTTAAAGGTTGGCTAATTTAACCCTTTCACAGATAGCAGTTTATTCTACAGCCCTCTACATTTATCCTATATTCAATTCAACAATATAGTATTTATTAAACATCTATTTTATGCAAGGTAATATACTAAGTGCTAATAATAGAAGAACAAAGAAGGGGAAAAACAGTGTTTAGCATCAACATGCTCATGTCATACTATTAAATGTCATAATTACCTGTCTTTGTTTTTTATCCCCTGTGATGCTGAAACTAGCATATGGGCAGAGACTCCAAATTACGCACATTTTTTCTTGAGTCCAAGGATCCAGCACCCAGTACTCTGCTCAGAATAAATGTTTTTTGAATGAATAAAAGTCGAATTTTGCCTATGGAATCAGGGGACCTGAAATAAATCTTGTTTCTGTTACTTTACAACTTGTGTGGCCTTAAACAAATCAATAACTTCTCTAAATCCTGTTTCCTCATTTGTTGCACTAGATAATTTCTAAAATTCCCTTCCAGTTCTAAATCTATGATGCCCAGTTCCAAACTATTCCATCTCCATTTGGGCACTCATCCCTATCTCCTCCCCCAAAGATCTTGGATTCCTACTCTGGAACCCCCTCAGTCATCTTTCCTGAAGTCTTTACTTCTTTACTTCTTGGTCACCAGCTATGAGCCATCTCCCCACACTCCCTTTCTAGATTTTCCCTGTAGAATGCAGGCTCTTTGAGGTCAGGCACTGTTTTTCATCTCTAGAACTTAGCACAATGCCCGAAAATCTAGTTCAATTCAATTCAATATATATTGATTAAGAGCTTGCTATCTGTTAGGCATTCTGCCTAGTGCTGGGGATCCCTTTCCTCTAGGAGTTTATAATTTAGTTGGGAAGGACAACATTTAGTTGGGGAGGAAAACGAAAAGGGGACAGGGTATAATGATGGTGGAATGGAATCTAGAAGTGCATCTGGTGGGGAAATAGCTGGCCTGTGAGCCCTCTTTATTTTTTTTTTAATATAATTTTATTTTTTCCAAATATATGTAAAGATAATTTTCAACATTCATTTTTGTGAAACTTTGTGTTCCAAATTTTTCTTCTTCCCTCCCTTCCCTCTCTCCTCCCCAATATAAATATGTGCAACAATTTTATACATATTTCCATATTTGCGTGAGCCCTCTTTAAATGAAGGCTTTGAGAAGATTTTTTCCCCTCCATACTTCAACCTTACAGTTAGAGGTGCAGAGACTGTTGAAGACACTGATGGAGTATGACTCCCAAAGCTTTTGCAATCTCCAGGATGAGTTTTCTGGCTATGAGTTTTTCCTGCGTGCATGACAAAAGTGGAGTTGAATCCAAGGAGTGCAAGGGGAGGGGGGGATACCCAGTAAGTGCTTTAAAATGTTCTAGCTATTGTCAAGTCCTGAAATAACTCAAAGGCAAAAGTTGAGATATAAAGCATCTTTAATTGAGATAACTATGTAGCAAACCTGCCTTGCAGAATGTCTCATGAGTGCAGAGCACAATGTTTTTCCCAACTCCAAGATGGATACAAAGGTTTCCTATACCTTTAGGAGGAGAAAGGAGGAGGCAGTATTAGGTCACCAGGTCTGTCAGAAGACCCCCAGTGGCCCTTGGCAATTTAGGCAGGGAAAACCACTTTATTTTGACTGTTTTGCTCTTCAAGCCATGAATGTCAATGGAAGGGGGGAAGGACATTAAAAGAGACACAGTTTAAACTAGGTTCTTTTACAGTGTAAAATCTTGGTTTAATTTCACCTAATCCAGAAGTAAACTTCTTAAGAGTAGGAGTGTAAAGACATTACTGAAATTATGACATTACTAGGATCATTAAGGGCGTGGCAAATAATATTTGGCATTATTAATTTTCTGTCACAATCTCTCTTTCATCATCATTATCAATAGTAGAAACTTAGTAAATGCTTGTTGACTTGATATATTGACTCTCTTCCTCTCCTCCCCTTGCCTTCTCTTTTGTCCTGCCTTCCCCTCCCTCTGCCCCTCTCCTTTTCTTCTATATCCAATCCAATCGAAATTCTTCTCTATTCAATCAATTCATTACCAAGTCCTATTGAGGCCACCTTTGAAATATCTCTTGTAAGTTCCACCTTCTCTTTTCTAATAGTACCTTGTATCTGGACTATTTCCATAGCCTACTGATTGGTCTTCCTGCCTGAACTTTCTCTATATTTCTAGGACATCCTCTTCTCAGTTGCCAAAGGGTTCTGAAAGCATAGATCTGAGTAGTTTTATCTACCCAATTTAACAAAACTCAATAGTTACTTCCAGTATCAAATACAGAATATTCTGGTTGGCTTCTCAACCCCTTCATAACTTGTCTTCTTTCAACTGTTCTAGTCTTTTTACACCTGACTCCCCTTCAAGCCCTCTGTGATCCAGTTGCATTGACCTTCTAGTTGTTCCTTGCATACCACACTCCATCCTCCAACTCCAGGCATTTTCCCTGGGTGTCTCTCTAGATCTGGAATCCTCTCCTTGCTTATCTCAGTCTTCTGCCCTCCCTTACTTCCTTCAGGTTCTAGTTAAAATACTAACATTTACAAGAAGCATTACTTACAACTCCTTTATCTTAATGCTTTTCCTCTGAGATTATCCACAATTTATCTTACATCTATTTTGTTTATATGTAGCTACCTTACTGGACTTAAACACATTAAAAACAAGGCCTTTCTTTTCTTTTCTTTTCCTTGTATTCCTAGAGTTTAGCAATGTCTGGATTAGTAGGAAGTTAGTAAATGCTTGTTGACTTGACATATTGACTTTCCCCCACTCCAGCCCTCCCTTTGCCTTCTCTTTTGTCATGCCCTCCCATCCTTTTGCTTCTCTCTTTTCTCTTCCTCCCCTCTCTTTCTCTCTTCTTTCTCTTTCTCTCTCTCTCTCTCTCTCTTTCTCTCACTCTCTCTCTCTTTCTCTCTTTCACTGTCAATCTCATTTATAAAAAGATGAGTTTTGATTTGGTGGTCTCTAGGGTTCTTTTCAGCTCTAAAGCTATGACCTTATGATTTTGAAATTTTGAATATATCATGCATGGTCTTAGACTGCACAGTTGAAAATTTTTCATATTATATTATTATGATAAGATGCTATATATTATTATGATAAGACAGTCTTGTAAGATTTTTAAAAAATCAAATGTTCTAACTTGGTTTTCAAAATCCATTTTTTGTCTGCCTGAAGTTTATTGTTCCTGCTATATAGTTTTACCAGAACTGGTGGTAGCATAGTTGCATTGCTACCTAGAGTAGGAGGGAAGGAAGGAGATGGGGAGAGGAAGATTGACATTTTAAAATATGACTTTATTTTATAAATGCATATTTCAAAACTTTATTTTATTTTTATTGATATTTTTGTTGTTATAATACCTTCATTTCCTAATACATCCACTTTCTAGCTTCTATACAATGAGTCATCTCTTGTAAAAAGGAGTATAAAATATATTTTTAAAAGCAATTCAGCAAACCAACCATCACATCACCCCATTCTAATAGTATGTGCAATATTTCCATCCAAAGTCCTTCACCTCTGCAATGAAGAGAATGAGGAAAACTATCTCATTTCTTTAGGGGCAGGTTGGGAAGGGGTCCAAGCTTGGTCATAATTACATAGCTTTCAGTTAGATTTTGTTATTAGGGGTGCTCTTTCTGTTTATGTTACTATGGCTATTGTGTACATTGCTTTTCTGATCCTGCTTATTCCACTCTATAAATTTCCTCACACTATTATGAATCCTCTGTATTTGCTTTTCTTATGATGTAGCAAAATTCTGTTACCTTCTTGTACCACAATTTCTTTATTCATTCCCTAATTACTAAGTATCTATTTTGCTTCCAGTTTTTGCTGCTATAAAAAGAGATATGCATATTTTTATTGCCAGAAAATCCCTGTCTCCTTGGCCAATGTGGTTATTTTGTTATTAACAAAATTATTAATTGGTTAATTAATTAATAGCCAAGTTATGAATGGATGGTTATTTTGTTATTAACCAAATCTCTTGTTTTACAGAAAAATTTCAAAGTCTGGGAGACATTAACACATAGGAGGAACAATTTTTAAATTTTATTTAAAAACACTGTGTTTTGGCTTTGGCTATGGGTTTTTCATAAAGTTAAGGTTGCCTGGTCTATATAAGTTTTCAATTTTTGTTTCTGTTTGCACTTCTTGATAGCTTGTCTATAAACAAATCTCATGATATCTTCCAGTAATTCAATTCAGTAAACATTTTAACTACTGACTTTTATGTGTTGTGACCCTGGACAAATCAGTAGGCTTCAGTTTCTTCATTTATAAAATGAAGTTAAAAATAGCAGCTATTTCATTTGATTGCAAAATACTTTACATATATTTCATAGATTATGCTGACAATCAAATGCAATAAGATATGTAAGGAACTTTACAAACATCAAAGAGCTTTATAAATATTAGCTATTCTTGTCATTATTAGTAGTGTTAGTGTGTAGAATATAGACATTAAGGACACACACAGAAAAATTTTTTTAAAAATTGATCTTATCTTCAAGAAATTTACATACGTGAGGGTGGGGATTGAGACATATCTTGTATTTAGGTTAGTAAATATAAAATATATACCTTTGTGGAAGTTACCATTAGTTCTTCTTGGGGTTGGTTTCAGGATAAAATGATGAAGCTAGTAACCTATTTCATGATTCCTCTTCCTTTTGATGGAGCTTCCCACCATTGGGTCTAGTACCAGTGTGGTGCTCCCCTGGTAAGAGAGTGATCCTTACTGGAGTGTGTCAGCCAGACAAAGGCAACTTTCCATCCTGCCATCCTTCAAGTCATCACATTTCACCAGTGACTTCAGGGCCTATCTCTAAACAAGAATGAATCTGACAAAATAATTAGAGCTAAATCATTAATGCATGATAACGCACTAATGTATTACCACTCCTAGAGAAAATTTGCATTTTAATAGGAGCTTTTAATGATTTAATCTTAAGAATTAGTGGTGGAAATTTTGGTCAGTGATGAGCTGATAAGAGAGAGATTTGAAGGGAAGGAGATGCCTTTTCAGCTCTCTTTCAGTCTGATCAGGTAGATATTTTTAAGGTCCGGCCTCTGTAAGCTGGGTCTTACAAGCAATACACCAACAAACATTTATTTAGCACCTACATATGTGTCAGACTTTGTGGTAGGTGCTGGGAACACAAAGATATATCCTGTTGTGAATTAGCTTTTTATTAATTATTTATTAATATTTTATTATTAATGCTTTTTCTAAGTAATCTTAATAGAATTCTTAGATACCACTTGCTTATTTGATAATTAATCCTTGTGTGGCTATAAGAAATGGCAGAGGGGTTTAGCTTTCTTGTACTAAGTAGGATGATTAATAATTTATTTGAAATCCCTCTAGATTGAGAAAGGGCAATGAATCAGATTCAGTGTTAGAAAAGGTCAAGACCCATGTAGGCAGTTAACTGCCTGGAGCTAATGTGCTAGTTAAGAATATGTGCTTAAGCTATGTGATTTTTATTCAATATTAGTCCCATTGGAGACCCTCAGAATCAGAGAATTTTAAATCTGGAAGGAATCTTAGAGATGACTTTATCCAGGGGTTCTTAGCAATTTTTTTTGTGTGTGTACTGGCAACCTTTTAGCAATCTAGTGAAGCCTATGCCACAACTTTTCAAAAATAATGTTTTTAAACACATAAAATAAAATATAAAGAATTACAAAGGAAAGGGATATATTAGGAAATTAAGATACTATAAAACAAAAAATCAATAAAAATAAAATCAAATTTTGAAATATACATTTATAAAATAAAATTATATACTCATTTTTTCTCTGAATTCAAATACTTCCTAGCTATGTGACTCTAGGCAAATCACTTAATCCAGTTCTCATCTGTAAAATGAACTGGAGAGAGAAATGACAAACTACTCTAGTAGCTTTGTCAAGAAAAACCTTAAATTGGGGGCACAGAGACTTGGACATAATTGAATAACAATATACCTGACTGTGTGCTAAGAACTGAGAGGTGTAAATTGAAGCAAGACAATCCCTGTGCTCAAGGAGCTTCCATTCTAATTGGGGCTACCTGGTGTGGAGGTGAGGTGGAGGTCTAGTGTTAGACAAGAAAAGGTGAAAGCTCATCTTTCAGAGTCCTAGGACCATTCCTCTGAACACCAAGTTACTTCCACTTCAGACATGCCCACTCCTATATCTCTAATCATAGACTCTCTCTTTGGAATTTTGGGCTCTGATAGGTTTAATTTTGCATTATCTTGCTATATACATTATGCCATCTCCTCTTCCCCTTTCTACTCTCCTTTATGTGTTGTCTTCCTCCATTAGTATCTAAAATTCTTGGTGGCTAAGGACTATCTTGCTAGTTCTTATTTATATCATTAGAGTTTAGCATAGAGCCTTATACTTAGGATGTACTTCATAAATAAATGCTCTCTTTTTTCTGTTAATTATCAATCTATTTATCAATCTATCTCACGATTTCAGGGGTAGAGTTCAGGGTCTTATAGAAGGAGGATGAGAAGAGTGATCCTAGTGCAGGTAATATAATTTGGGAATGTCCAGGATTGAATGTTTAACTTTGAAAACAATTAAAATATGAAATATCACTTTGGATATCATGATAAGTAGCTATAAATATGATTAAAACCAATCTTTATAATGCTGGACTGTGGCGATTTTTTCCTGAAGAAAATTTAAAGACATTTGGGTTACAGATTTAGAAATGAAAGATTTTTGAAAGCTAAAAAAACCTTTTTGGGACCTTAAATATTATTTTTATTTTCTTTCTCCCCTAGTTTGCAAGGAAGCCCAGATGAAGACCAAATCTTATTCTTAAGATAACTCTCCTCTGGTTGTTCTTTCCCATTATATAACATTTACTCTTGAAAAAGTCGCTTCTGGGAAAGAAGAGCAAGCTATGCGTAATAGAGACCTGTATTTTTTTTCCTGTCCTACTATATTTTACTTAGTCTTTGTTAAATTCAGAATTGAAATTTTTTAAGAGGAAAAAAAAATTTCTTCCTATGTCTATTAGAAAAGAGAAGAAAGAATTGAGTAACAAACTTTACTAATAAAGTGAAGAATTTACTTAGTCAAATCTTACATCTTACATAAAGAACACATTCCTCTTCTTTCCTTCTCCTTTTTCCCCTTGGCTCAGGCCTTGGTCAGGGTGGTGACCTCTCCCTAGACTTCATGCCATACTTTTCCCTTTACTTAAATCACTTTGCACATGGTTCTCATCATCTCCCTCTTTTTTTTCTCTTTCTAGCTAGGGAGTTCCTTCTGAACCTGTCCCAATAAATTTTGTGGGTTCCATTTCTTTTAATTTAATTATTTTTATTCTGACAAACTTTCAGATCTTAAGCTCTTTTTCCTAGACTTGTGTGTTCCAGATATTTCTAGAAAGGAAATACAGTGAGCTCATGATGTAAAAAAGTCATCAGCACAGCTGCAGGAGAGGTTTATAAAGAAGGATTAGATCTTTCCTGCAGCTGCAATGTGTCTAACTGCATCTTAAAACACAACAACAGCAACAAAAACCGTTATGGGAGCCAAAGGTACAGGGGTATAGTTGGAATTGATTGTACAAAAATCACCTTAGAAGTTGGGACTGGCTAATGAATCAAGGCTAGATCTTGGAAAAAGGCTGAAGAGTGAGGAAGAGTTGGAAAGTAGAAGCACTGGGCTGGCTGAGTGTATTTCAGTGAATGACATGTGGGGGGGGGGGGTAGGGGGTAGGGAAGGGAACACAAACTGTTAAATTAGCATTCACTTTTCCTGGGATTTATCAATTCCCACTGGTCTTTTGAAGTTCATTAATCTTTCTATCCTCAAACTTACCGGGCTCCTCAGATAATGACTGAAAGTGGCTTCCAACAGCCACATTGTTTCAGAAGCAACAGGGAAATTAAAGCAAATCAACACTGAGAGGCTCGTTATCAGAAGGGCTCTATCTGTGTGGTTCTGGGAGCCTGCTGAGAAAGCCAAGGTAAAAGGTAAACCTTCCTGTGACCTCCAGATTGGATTACTGCATGCCTGGCATAGTCTCCAACAGGAGCTCTCAAAATGTGGAGGGTCCTTTTGTTATTCTACTGTCCCACAATGCTTTTGTTTCAAATGTAAATGAATCATTTACTTAGAACACCCTAATAAGATTTCTAAATCACCCCGTGGATGTTTCATCACTTTCCATTCCAGTAAGTGTGAAGGTAAGGGAGAAGTTTAATAGATGGTCCGTAGTAACTTCTTATGGACTTGAAAAAGCTTGAGAGCTTTTAAGAGAGTTCTCTTTGTGCCATTTTAGCCCGGGTTTCATGAAAGACAGTGGCTGATCTTAGAGATAGGAATACCAAGATTCAAGCCCCTCCCTCTAACACCTACTTGTTTTAATTTCTTTTGTTATTTTTATTAAGGACATTTTATTTATCTATTTTTTTACTTATTAAGGACCTACTTTGTGCCAGAGTTGAAAATTTAATAGTGGAGACATCCATGTAAACAACTGTGTACAAAAAAAAGAGAGATGCAGAATAAACTGGAAATAATCGATATAGGGAAGAGAATGAAGTTAAGGGAGTTTGAAAAAGACTTCCTGTAGAAGATGGAATTTTAGCTGGAACTTGAGGAATCCAGGAGGTAGAGATGAGAAGGGAGGGCATTCTAGAAAAATGCCCAGAATTAGGCAAAGGTATGTCTTCTTTGAGGATGATGTTCTAAGCTTCATAGAAGATCCTGCTGTCCACTGGTAGTTTCGTGATCTGGAAGTTGTCTATATCAATGAAATCTCAGATCCTCTCCTTATCTATGAATTATGACTTTTTACTAATTGTGGAAAAATAACTAAGATTTGCATTTCTTCCAATGGCAATACTTCTACTCCTGGTTTTGAGATTGGAGATTTAGCAGAAATCTTAGGAAGGAATTATTGGACTTTATTTCTGGAACACTGCTTTTGCTTATTAGAAGAAGCTAAATAATAGCATTTGATCCAGCAATACCACTACTAGATCTATATCTCCAAAGAGATAAAAAGGGAAAAATACCCACATGTACAAAAATGTTTAAAGTAGCCCTTTTCATGCTGGCAAAGAATTTAACATTGATGAAATGCCCTTCAGTTGGGGAATGGCTGAACAAGCTATATATAAGTATAATGGAACACTATTATTCTATAAGAAATAATGAGCAGGTGGATTTCAGAAAAATCAGGAAAGACTTTTGTGAACTGATGAGCAAAGTGAGCAGAACCAGGAGAATATTGTACATAGTGACAGCAACATTATGCAAAAGTCAACTGTGAAAGGCAAGTTAACTCTTCTTAGCAATACAATGATCCAAGAAAATTCCAAAAGATTCAGAATGGAAAATGCTATCCATATCCAGAGAGGTGTAATGGAGAAAGAATGCAGATGAAGCATGCTATTTTCATGTTTTTTTTTTCTTTCCCATGTTTTCCCCCTTTTGTTCTGACTCTTTTTTCACGATGTGACTTATGTGGAAATAGGTTTAAAATGATTGTACATGTATAACCTATAGCAGATTGCTTGCTGGCTAGGTGAAAGGAAAGGGAAGTGAGAGAAGTAAAAAAAAAAAAAAATTGGTACTCAAAATCATACAAAAATGAATGTTGAAAACTATCTTTACATATAATTGAAAAAAATACTATTAAGTGGAAAAAATGAAGAGGCTAAATAATTAATGGATGAATACTGGAGTTGCAATTCCAGATTACCACACTAGGTAGAATATAAAGACATGTCACTTACTCCTGTTTGCTTCAGTTTCCTCATCTGTAAAATAGCTGGAGAAGGAAATAGCAAACTGCTCCAGAATCTTTGCTGAGAAAACCCCAAATGCATTCATGAAGACTCAGACACGATTGAACAATAATAATTCTTTTACTGTTGCATCAAACACAGTACCAGAAATGCTCCTTTTTAGAATGTCTTTAGGTGCTCTTTTGATTAGGATAGTAATAAAGTAGACTTGATTTCTTCAGTTCTTTGTTCCAGGTTTTTCCTCACAAATTGAGCTGATAGCTTTGTTTCTTGTTCCCAAAGCTAGAGGTTAGAGTAATCATAAACTTAAAATTGTGTCATGTTCTGTTTAGTCAGAGGCATATAGATGCCTAATGTACATACATAGGAATATGTCTATATGTACTCATACAGGCATATATATGCTTATTATATAAGTATGCATATATATGTATATGGTATATACTTATATATATACATGTACATATGAATACACATATATGCTGATACATAGATAACTATCTATAGATAGAAGACCAAGTCTCCTGAATCCTAAACCAAATTCATGTTTTTTTTACTGTAAAGACAATCTAACTGCTGAGAGTAAATAATCACTGGGTCAAGAGGAAAGTATATAACTTGATTGTTATCAAATTGATATATATCAAAAGCAGATTTCTTGCTTTCTTTGTGTAATACTTTTTGGGAGGGGAAGGAGGGATAGGATTAGTTGAGACTTACTATTTCAACAGTGTTAGGGACTTTATCAGTGTTTACTTATAACTATTCTACATTTTTTTTGATATAAATATTGATATTTGTAATATGCATTTATTAACAATTTGATTAATATAAATAAAATGTATATTTATAATAGTTTTAGAGGATTTCTTGGGGAGATTGAAAGACTAAATGATTTGTTTAGGATGAAGTGGGGCTTGAACCTCTATCTTTTTGTTGCTGCCAAGGCCTGCCTCTTTATCCACTATATTATAACACTCTAAACTGATGCCTATCTGATCTATAACAACAGAATAGTACCATACATGTGTATTATGTATATATGCACATATATATGTAGAGTTTGTCTATAACTGTTTACATGCTGTCTTCTTCATTAGATTGAGAGCTCTATTAGGATAAAAATTGTTTTTGCCTTTTTAATATCCCTGGAATGAATAAAAGTTGCTTAATAAATGGCTGATGATTTCCTCCAATATTTAATGTTAGTCATGCAAAATTTTAGATGGATTTCAATGAAGTTGGGGTAAAGAAAAATAAGTCCTTGTTGTTTCTGTGCTTCTGATGATGTGTCTATCATTGGTGGTTATTTACCTTGAGGGCCACTCATTTCTCCTGGGAGATTAAAGAGTAAACTGCATGTGGTTATTCATCAACCACAGACAGATGTCTTTAAGAATGTCTGTGTCTTTAAGAATTACACCCTGAAGATGACTTCAGTAACTTTTATTTATTAGATTTGAATAATTTTTTTAATGTTTGAAAACAATCTCCAGGCCTACCACCTGGTAGACCTGAACCTACCTAACCACTTCTACTCTGAGAGACTATAATTTTGAGATAGTCTTTAAAACTATGCTAAAATTTTGCATGGACTTTTTTCTGGGAGGGGGTGGCATAGTACTTAGGAACTGTGCCATTTGGCCTTAGGTAACATGGCACTGGAAAAGACAACCATTGCTCAGTTCTCTCCAAGAATCCAAAGCTCTTTTTGCATTAGGAATATGGACAAGTACCCCAAGTTATAGGAGAGAGCTGCTTCAGTTTAGAAGACTTAGGAGAAACAAGCAAGTAATCAACTCCCTAAGAAAAACTTCACAGCCAGATGAATTTACATGTGAATTCTACCAAACTAGAACTATTCTCAAAAGGATCAGGGGTGAAACAAGGTTGCCCATTATCACCATTGCTATTCAATATTGTATTAGAAATGCTAGCTTTGGGATGAGAGAAGAAAAAGATATTAAAGGAATTAGAGTAGGTAATGAGGAAACCCATTTATCACTCTTTGTAGATGATATGATGATATACTTAGAAAATCCTAGATAATCAATCAAAAAAAACTACTAGAAGTAATTCACAACTTTACAAAAGTTGCAGGATACAAAATAAATCTACATAAATCATCAGCATTTTTATACATTACCAACAAAGTCAGGCCACAAGAGATACAAAGAGAAATTACACTTAAAATAAATGTTGTAATATAAAATATTTGGAAGTCTACCTGTCAAGGCAAAGTCAGGAACTATATGAACACAATTACAAAACACTTTCCACACAAATAAAGTTATAGCCAACTAATTGGAAAAATATCAAGTGCTAATTGGTAGGCCAAGCTAATATAATAAAAATGACAATGTTACCTGAATTAATCTACTTATGTAGTGCTATACCAATCAAACTCCCAAGAAATTACTTTACAGATCTAGGAAAAATAATAACAAAGTTCATCTGGAATAACAAAAGGTCAAGAATTTCAAGGGAATTAATGAAAAAAAATGCAAATGAAGGTGGCTTAGCTGTGCCAGATCTAAAACTATATTATAAAGCAGTGGTCACCAAAACCATTTGGTATTGGCTATGAAATAGAGTAGGTTAGGTTCACAGTACAAAGTAGTCAATGACTATAATAATCTATTGTTTGACAAACCCAAAGTTGCCAGCTTTTGGGATAAGAGCTCACTATTTGACAAAAACTTCTGGGAAAATTGGAAACTAGTATGGCAGAAACTAGGCATTGACCCACACCTAATGTCCTATACTAAAATAAAATTGAGATGGCTTCATTATTCAGACATAAAGAATGATGTATAAACAAATTAGAAGAACGAAGGATAATATATCTCTCAAATCTGTGGAGAAGGAAGGAATTTGTGGCTAAAGAAGAATTGGAATACATTGTTGACCACAAAATGGATCATTTTGATTATTTTAAATTAAAAAGGTTTTGTACAAACAAAACCAATGCAGAAAGTTTAGAAGGGATGCAATAAACTGGGGGAAAATGTTTATATTCAAGGATTCTGATAAAGTCCTCATTTCTAAAATATAAAGAGAATTGATTCAAATTTATAAGAATTCAAGCCATTCATAAAGAATGAGATTATAAATAAATTAGAAGAACATAGGATAGTTTATCTCTCATTCCTGTGCAGGAGGAAGGAATTTGTGACCAAAAAAGAACTAGAGGTCATTATTGATCACGAAATTGAAAATTTCGATTATATTAAATTAAAAAGCTTTTGTATAAACAAAACTAATGCAGACAGGATTAGAAGGGAAACAATAAACTGGGAAAACATTTTTATATTCAAATGTTCCTATAAAGGCCTCATCTCCAAAATATATAGAGAATTGACTCATTTATAAGAAATAAATCCATTCTCCAATTGATAAATAGTCAAAGGATATGAACAGATAATTTTCAGATGAAGAAATTGAAACTATTTCTAGTCATATGATAAGGTGTTTCAAATCATTATTAATCAGAGAAATGCAAATTAAGACAACTTTGAGATACCACTACACATCTGTCAGATTGGCTAAGATGACAGGAAAAGATAATGATGAATGTTGGAAGGGATGTGGGAAAACTGGGACACTGATGCATTGTTGGTGGAGTTGTGAACAGATCCAACCATTCTGGAGAACAATTTGGAATTATGCCCAAAAAGTTATCAAACTGTGCATACCCTTTAATCCAGAAGTATTATTGCTGGGCTTATATCCCAAAGAGATATTAAAAAAGGGAAAGGGACCTATATATGCAAAAATGTTTGTGGCAGCCCTTTTTGTAGTGGCTAGAAACTGGAAAACGAATGGATGCTCATCAATTGGAGAATGAGTAAATTATGATATATGAATATTACGAATTATTATTGTTCTGTAAGAAATGACCAGCAGGATGAACACAGAGAGGTTTGGAAAAACTTACATGATGCTAAGTGAAATGAGCAGAATCAAGAGATCTTTATACACTTCAACAAAAATACTATATGAGGATCAATTCTGATGGAAATGGCTATCTTCAGCAATGAGAGGATCCAATTCAGTTCCAATTGATCAGTGATGAACAGAAACAGCTACACCCAGTGAAAGAGCACTGGGAAATGAATGTGGATCACAATATAGCATTTACACTCTTTCTGTTGTTGTTTGCTTGCATTTTTGTTTTTCTTCCCAGATTACCTTTCTACACCTAATTTTTTTGTGCAACAAGAGAACTGTATAAATATGTACACATATATTGTACTTGAGATATACTTTAACATGTTCAACATGTATGAGACTACCTGCCATCTAGGGGAAAGGGTGGAGGGAAGGAAGGGAAAAGTTGGAACAGAAGAGCTTGCAAGGGTCAATGTTGAAAAATTACCCATACATATGTTCTTTGAATAAAAATCTATAATTAAAAAAGAATTCAAGTCATTTCCAATTGATAAATAGTCAAAGGATATAAACAGACAATTTTCAGATGAAGAAATTAAAATCATTTCTAGTCATATGAAAAGGTGACCTAAATCACTATTGATCAGAAAAATGCAAAGTAAGACAACTCTGAGGTACCACTTTACACCTCTCAGATTGGCTTAGATGACAGGAAAAAGTAATGAATGTTGGAGAGGATGTTGGAAAACTCAGATGCTAATATATTGTTGGTGGAGCTGTGAACTGATTCAACCATTCTGAAGAGGAATTTGGTACTATACTCAAAGAACTATCAAACTGTGCATATCCTTTGATCTAGCAGTATCTCTACTAGGCCTGTATCCCAAAGAGATCTTAAAGGAGGCAAAGGGACTCACTTGTGGAAAAATGTTTGTTGGCAGCCCTTTTTGTAGTGTCAAGAAACTGGAAGCTGAGTAGATACCCAATAGTTGGAGAATGGCTGAATAAGTTATGGTATACGAATGTTATGAAATATTATTGTTCTAGAAGAAATGAGCAACAGGATGATTTCAGAGAGGCCTGGACTCTGATGCTAAGTGAAATGAGCAGAATCAGGAGATCACTGTATACGGCAACAGTAAGATTATACAATGATCAATTTTGATGGACATGATTCTTCTCAACAATGATATGATTGAGGCCAATTGCAGTGATCTTGTGAGGATGAGAGTGATTTATACCAAAGAGAGGACTGTTGGGATTGAGTGTAGACTACAACATAGTATTTTCACTCTTTTTGTTGATGTTTATTTGCATTTTGTTTTCTTTTTTCTTTTTATTCTGATTTTTCTTGTGCAGCATGATAATTTTATAAATATGTATAGAAGAATTGCACATGTTTAACATATATTGGATTACTTGCTATCTGGAGGAGGGAGTGAGGAAGGGGGGGAAATTAGAACACAAGATTTTGTGAGGGTGAATTTTGAAAATCATCTGTGCATATATTCTGAAAGAAAAACCTTTAAGTTAAAAAAAAAAACTCAAGAGAATAGGCAGCTTTTTCCCCCTCTGCACTCTGAAACTGTGACTGTCACTCCACTTTATCCTGGATCTTCCAAGGGGGATAAATGAGAGGACTCTAGAGAGAGCTCTAGGCTCAAGATGCTATCACCTATCCTGGCAAGAAAAGCAACTGCTTGTATCTGTAGATGATACTGCAATAATATGATATGATAACTATTTCATCTCTATTTGCTGATCAAGCTCATGAATTGACTTAAACGAGCAAAGAAAGGAGGACACTAAAAAAGGTCAAGGGCAACAAAACGCCTGTTGAGCCAAAAGGGGACAGATCCAAAAACTGGGGTACAGTCAATTCATAACCACCTAATCCAAAAATGCAACATCTATGATATTCAGAGTACAAAGGAAATTCCATATGTCCATCCTGCAATAGTACAGGAGGGAGCAGAGACAAAAATAAAATGAAAATTCTTTGGGAAATAATTGGAAGAATGAATAACCTAGAAGAGAAACCTAGAAGAGAAGGTAAACAGCCAAAAATGAACTACTTGAAAATTTGAGTAGATCATATAGAACTGTATGACTTCATAATGCAGAAAAGAATATGTGAACAAATTTTCAAGATTGGAAAAAAGATAGTTTATATATTTAAATAGAAATATAGATAGATGGTAGATAGAAACATATATATATATATATACATAAATTACATGTCTAAATTAACAGGGATAAATTATCAAGGAGATGTAATTTAAGAATTATTGCACTGCATGTCAACCACAATAAAAAGATTCTGTATAACTTATCTAAATAAATTACAAATGAAAATTGCCTAGATCTATTAGAAGTAGAGGGCAAAGAAGGATAGAATTTATCAATGACCTCTTGAGAGGAGGAAGCAGAGTCTAACGCTAGAATAATGTACAAATCTATCAGCTAGAGAATGAATATATAAATAATAAGTGGAAAGAAATAATAATTACAAACAAGAAACGCTCTGAGTTAAAAGAAGCCCACAAGTTAAACTCAGATGAAGAGAAGAAGTATAAGTATAACTCAAGGTAATGAATAGCTTATCTCTTTTTTTTTTTTAAACTTCTTATTGACAGAACCCATGCCAGGGTAATTTTTTACAGCATTATCCCTTGCACTCACTTCTGTTCCGATTTTTCCCCTCCCTTCCTCTACCCCCTCCCCCAGATGGCAAGCAGTCCTTTATATGTTAAATAGGTTACAGTATATCCTAGATACAATATATGTGTGCAGAACCGAACAGTTCTCTTGTTGTACAGGGAGAATTGGATTCAGAAGGTATAAATAACCTGAGAAGAAAAACAGAAATGCAAGCAGTTTATATTCATTTCCCAGTGTTCTTTCTTTGAGTGTAGTTGCTTCTGTCCATCCTTGATCAATTGAAACTGAATTAGCTCTCTTTATCGAAGAGATCCACTTCCATCAGAATACATCCTCAAACAGTATCGTTGTTGAGATATATAATGATCTCCTGGTTCTGCTCATTTCACTTAGCATCAGTTCATGTAAGTCTCGCCAGTCCTCTCTGTATTCATCCTGCTGGTCATTTCTTACAGAACAATAACATTCCATAACATTCATATACCACAATTTACTCAACCATTCTCCAATTGATGGGCATCCATTCATTTTCCAGCTTCTAGCCACTACAAACAGGGCTGCTACAAACATTTTGGCACATACAGGTCCCTTTCCCTTCTTTAGTATCTCTTTGGGGTATAAGCCCAGTAGAAACACTGCTGGATCAAAGGGTATGCACAGTTTGATAACTTTTTCAGCATAGTTCCAAATTGCTCTCCAGAATGGCTGGATGTGTTCACAGTTCCACCAACAATGTATCAGTGTCCCTGTTTTCCCACATCCCCTCCAACATTCTGCATTGTCTTTCCCTGTCATTCTAGCCAATCTGACAGGTGTGTAGTGGTATCTCAGAGTTGTCTTAATTTGCATTTCTCTGATTAATAATGATTTGGAGCATATTTTCATATGTCTATAAATAGTTTCAATTTCTTTGTCTGAGAATTGTCTGTTCATATCCTTTGACCATTTATCAATTGGAGAATGGCTTGATTTTGTATAAATTAGAGTTAATTCTCTATATATTTTGGAAATGAGGCCTTTATCAGAACCTTTGACTGTAAAAATGTTTTCCCAGTTTATTGTTTCCCTTCTAATCTTGTCTGCATTTGTTTTGTTTGTAGAAAAATTTTTCAATTTGATATAATCAAAATTTTCTATTTTGTGGTCCATAGTGATCTCTAGTTCTTCTTTGGTCATAAATTCCTCCCTCTTCCACAGACCTGAGAGGTGAACTATCCTATGCTCTTCCAATTTATTTATAATCTCATTCTTTATGCCTAGGTCATGAACCCATTTTGACCTTATCTTGGTGTACGGTGTTAAGTGTGGGTCAATGCCTAGTTTCTGCCATACTGATTTCCAATTTTCCCAGCAATTTTTGTCAAATAATGCATTCTTATCCCAGAAACTGGTGTCTTTGGGTTTGTCAAACACTATATTATTAAAGTTATTGGCTGTTTTGTCCTTTGAACCTAACCTATTCCATTGATCAACTAGTCTATTTCTTAGCCAATACCAGATGGTTTTAGTAACTGCTGCTTTATAATATAATTTTAGATCTGGTACAGCTAGGCCACCTTCATTTGATTTTTTTTTTCATTAATTCCCTTGAAATTCTTGACCTTTTGTTTTTCCATATGAACTTTGTTGTTATTTTTTCTAGGTCATCAAAATAGTTTTTTGGGAGTCTGATTGGTATAGTGCTAAATAAATAGATTAGTTTAGGTAGTATGGTCATCTTTATTATATTTGCTCACCCAATCCAAGAGTATTTAATATTTTTCCAGTTGGTTAGATTGGACTTAATTTGTGTGGAAAGTGTTTTGTAGTTTTGCTCATAAAGTTTCTGATTTTCCCTTGGCAGATAGATTCCTAAATATTTTATACAATCAGTAGTTACTTTAAATGGAATTTCTCTTTGTAACTCTAACTGTTGGGTTTTGTTAGGGATATATAAGAATGCTGATGACTTATGTGGGTTTATTTTGTATCCTGCAACTTTGCTAAAGGTGTGGATTGTTTCTAATAACTTTTTAGTAGAGTCTCTGGTGTTCTTTAAATATACCATCATATCATCAGCAAAGAGTGATAATTTGGTTTCCTCATTGCCTATTCTTATTCCTTTAATCTCTTTCTCAACTCTTAATGCCAAGGCTAGCATTTCTAATACAATATTAAATAGTAACGGTAGTGGGCAACCTTGTTTCACTCCTGATCTTGTTGGGAATGGTTGCAATTTATCCCCATTACATATGATGCTTACTGCTGGTTTTAAATAGATGCTCCTGATTATTTTAAGGAAAAGTCCATTTAATGAATAGCTTATCTCTAAGGACTCTAAAAATGGCTAGAAAAAATGAAGGGGAAATTAAAAATAAAATAATAGGTAAAATAGCTCTTGACAGAAAAAATGGAACAAGAATAAATAGTATCAATATTCTGTAACTACTTCCTCTCTGTTGTGGTGACAAACCTTTTTATATTGGCCAAGGAGCCAAAGTTAGAGACTATTCAAAGGGCAATGACCAGTGAAAGTGAGTCTTTCTGCTCTGTTTTTTTTTTTTCTAGATTGTTGGCCTTTGAGAAAGATAATGAGAGCCTATGTGTGGGAGAGGGGCCTTGGGCCCTCATGAAGCTGAGAGCGCATGCTCCTGTTCATACTTCCATCTTTGTTGTGTCTATTCTTACTTGCTTTTAAGTATAAGAGATTAAAGATAGCTATGACTTTGTGAGCTGCAAAAGGTCAGGAGAGCAAGTCTACAGATGTCTAGGAGCTGAAGTCCATGCCTGTGATTTGCCAAAAACCAGATGCTAAAGAATAAAGTAACAAGTGACTTGCCTGAGTGAGTTCAGGAATAGCAGAGATGCAGATTCATCCATACATTGGCCATACCACAATTGAAAGTTAGCTTTGTGAGACCTATGCTGTGTAGAAACTGTGTGAAGA
Source organism: Antechinus flavipes (assembly GCF_016432865.1). Lineage (NCBI taxonomy): Eukaryota > Metazoa > Chordata > Mammalia > Dasyuromorphia > Dasyuridae > Antechinus > Antechinus flavipes. Next base: position 328,720,494 of record NC_067399.1, read on the forward strand.
TTAAGCCTTCTCTCCCCCAAAACTGTCTTCCCTAGGCTAATAGGGGTCAACATTTCTTCAGGTCTTTCAGGGAAATATTTGTAACTTCTGCTCTTGCTATTTCTTTGATGACATGAATCAAACTGATAGCATTTAGTAAAAGCCTGCCCACTGTCTCTTGCGGGTATTTCTAGAGCCCTGATGAGAGGTGTGTGTGTGTGTGTGTGTGTGTGTGTGTGTGTGTGTAATTGGGGAGATGGAGGCAGAGAGAAGATTAATTTAGCTTTTTTCTGGAAGAATGAATTCTCAATACATGTATGTTGGTGTATGGGAAGAGTACCATTGTACATTAATCATATATTCTCTTTATGAGGAAATACAAAAAAACAGAAGGGGGAACTACATGGATGAAAATTGATGGAAATGACAAAAAAAAAAAAAAAGCAATATCATTATTAGAATTTACTACAGACCAACCAAACAGACAAAAGGAACAGATGAGCAACAACGAGATATAAATGTTGAGAGGCTTTGACTAGCTGGCTATTTGCTCTTTTTCTCTATGTGTATATCTTTCTCTTTTTCCCTCCCTCTCTCTTCCCACTCTCTTTCCTTGCCCCCCTCTCTCTTTTTTCCTCCGTTCCTCCCTCCAGCTCCCTTTCTGTCTCTCTGTCTTTCTCTCTCTGTCTGTCCGTCTCTATCTCTGTCTCTGTCTCTCTTTCCCCCGTCTATCTGTGTGTCACTTTATTTCTAAATCATAACAGGTAATCATTGCTTGATCTGCTTTAATAATAATTTCATCCTTCTAAATATGGAGAAACCAATGGAAGGAACTTTTGGATATATTTTTCACCAACTATTTTCTTAGGACTGGGAAGTTAACAATTCATCAGTCAAGATAGATAGATGGTAGAAAGAAATATAAATGTATATACATATATCTTTAAATTAACAGGGATGACATATCAAGGAGATATAATTTAAGAATCATTACACTTGGGGCAGCTAGGTGGCGCAGTGGATAGAGCACCAGCCCTGAAGTCAGAAGGATCTGAGTTCAACTCCAAAGAAAAGAAAACCTCAGATACATCTGCATTCTAGATTATTTGGAGAGCAGATTTTAGCAGAGTTAGAGGAAGGATAAGTAGGATCCCATAGACCAAATATGGGGAACTGAGCCCAAGAAGAAAGAAAAATTCTTAGGATTGCATTCAGTTCTAGGCTCCATGAGTTAGGTAATACACCTAAAGAGTATATAAAAAAGGATAAGACTGAGGAAGAGCATTTGCCCTAAGCAAGCTATATTTGAAGCAGTTGAAAGAAATGGGGATCTTGAGTCTGGAGCAAAGAAGAATTAAAGGGATAAATACAACAGCTGTTTTCAAGTGTTTGAAAAACTATCATACAGAAGAAGAGAGATTAAACTTGTTCTGCTTGACCCTAGAGAACAAAACTAGGAATAATGGAAATAAGTAATAAGTAATCAAATTTCAATTTGATAAAAGAATTTTACACTATTAGAGGTCTTCATGCAAAGGACAGATGATCATTTGTCAAAGAGAGTGATAGAGAAGGTTACTTTTGTGTTTAGAATAGATTAAAATAGTCTAAATTCCCTTCAGTTCTGAGCTTCTGTAACTATGTAATTGATTCAGGGAACTGAGGGGGAAAATATTCTTTACTCTCCTGCACCAAAGATCTTCCAGAGTGGGCATGATTTTTCAAAGTTCAAAAAAAAAACTTCAATGTTCATTCCCACAGAAAATATTTAAGTCTTTTTTAAATTTTTTAATATTCTATTCTATTATAATTTATTTTATTATATATTAATTATTAATTACATTATGACATTATATAGTTATATAATATAACTTATGATATTAATGTTATACATTATGTAACATTATATTAAAATATCCCTTATTTTATAAAGGAATTATTCCATTAAATAATGTGGTATTAGACTTCAAACTCTGAGTTCTAGAAAATGTGAAGACAAAAGTGAAAGTCTCTGTCTTCAAAGAACTTAAATTAGAATAGAGGGAGAAATATCTACATACACAAATATATTAAAAATGAATGCAAAATAGATTTGAGAGGTTGTGTTTTAGCAGCTGGAATGACTAGGAAAGGCTTATGGAATCCAGGGATTGTAAGAGGCGGAATTGATTAGGCAGTACTTACAATGAATGAAGGTCATGAAATAGCCAAATTTAACTAGGTTATAGAGGAGGTAAGTGAAGTATAAAAAGACTGGAAAAGTAGTAAGGAGCAAGGTATTGAAAAGAATTAAATATTGAGCAAAGGAGTTTATATAAGATAACTGGGAGCTGTTGTTGTTCAGTCCTGTCTGATTCTTTATCACCCCATTAAACATTTTCTTGACAAAGATACTGGAGAAATTTGCCAATACTTTCTTCAGTTCATTTTACAAATGAGAACCCTTAGGCAAACAGAGCTAAATGACTTGCCCAATATCACACAGCTAGTAAGTATCCGAGGCAGGATTTGAACTCAGGAAGATCTTTCTGAATTTCATTCTTTTTGAAGATTCAGTCTTTCTCAATCCAGGCCCTGAACTATTCACTCTTTTGTCTAGTTGTCCTAACTGTGAGCTAGGTGGATTGTACTGAGCAAGTGATGAAGTGAGAAATCAGATTGCACAGGGTTTATGAAGAGCGAGAAGAGGAAGTATAGGTCTTTTTGAGGATTTGGGGGGAGTAGGGGAGGAGAGATATAGTCCGATATATAGTAGATTCTAGCTGGGATTTATCAAGCATGGGGAAGATTTGGGGATTCTTATAGGCATTAGGGAAGTAATTGAAATAGGATTATGAATAAAGATTGAAGAGAAAAACGAGATGATGATGAGAGCAATTTGGAAAAGATGGGAGAGATAGAACAGCTATAAAGCAGCTTGTTTTCAAACATTTTGGTCTTGTAACCAAGTGCTGCTAAAAGTTGTATGTAATAGATTTGCAGTTTTTTGTGCAATCATCTTTTAAAAAATTATACAATGTTATAAAACTATTTTATTCCATAAATTTAAAATAAATAACAAATTTAAAAAGAGTGCCATTTTTTACATATTGTTGCAAACTTACTTAATATCTGATCTAAAAGAAGACTACTCGTTTCTCATATATACTTCGGCATTCAATCTTTCATGATATGTTGCTTTGATTGAAGTACATGAAGAAAATTTTATTTCATACAACTATGTAATTGGAACAGAGAGAGCTATTTTAATAGGCAAATAACATCCTTGAGATTATTATGAAAATAATTTTTCTATCCTAAACTCCCTGTAATTGTTTTAGGCAACCCTGGAGTCTTCAGATCACATTTTGATATCCACTAAATATTGGTCTTAATGTGGAGAACCATTCCATCAGGAACTGGAGAAAAGAAAATGATGGGGATGGTGTCAAAAGAACTGTGAGATAAGGGCAAGTCACATAAACTCCTCTGACTTAATATCCTCATTTGTTATGGACAAAATAATACTTGCAATTGGGAATCAAATGAAATAATGTTTGTAAAATACTAGATAGATGCTGTCTAGAACATTCTGAAGTTAGCCAATAAAGTAAACAAATCCTTTGCTTTATACATATCTACTCAGGGGTCACAGAAGAGCTATGGCTACTTGTCTCAATCAGTCCATTTGACATTCCCTGGTTGTCTTTAGTGGCTAAATCTTTGATTCCATAGTTGAGACTAAAATTCACATTGGAATGGAAAGGCTCTAATACCCCAAAGCAAGTAGGATAAGTTTAAGGATATCAAAATACCTCCTTCAATCCTTAAATAGCTCTCCATTTCCCAATTTCATACTCAGAGAGCTGCTAACTCCCTGAAGAGAACCAGTTTTCTGCAGGTTGTTTATTGTGCAAACTTGCATTGATTTTAAATCCCTCTCAAGCAGAGCTGATAATAACTTTGGCCACCAACTGTCTGGATTGCTGAGCCCCCCCTCCTTCTGTGACTCTCCACCAGCCATCCCTAGGAAGTCTAAGCTTTAAGCAGAAGCTGAAGTGGCCTTTCATTCATTTGGGCTTTCATCTAGCAGCTCCCTAATGAGCTGATCTTTGCTATTGAGATTCTGGCATTGAACTGATGTGTCCACACTGGAGAGGAGGGAGGAAGGCAGGCCTTATTTAACATATGAAAGCTATGTTCCCTCTTTAAGGACTACAAAGTGTGACTCTTCCAGCTCAGCCTACAACCTTCTGGCCAGGAGTGATGTATGAGGTAGAAAGGTCAAAAGTCTTTAACAATCAAAAAGAATGGTCACTTAATTTGTGGATTTTGACCCCCTTCTACTTCTGTCAACCATCCTGTCTTAACCTCATTCCCATGTGTGAAGAACAAGTTTTGACTTTGTTGATTAATCAGGCTCATCCTCCATTCAACTGTCAAATTAATTTTCCTAAAGAACAATGTCATCCTATGTCATCCTACTTGTTAAATATGTTCACCAGCATCTTCAGAACCAAATTGCTACGATCTGTGTTTGGCATTCAAAGCCCTTCATAACCTGTCCCCCTCCTACCTTTCCAGCCTTTATATATCTAACTCCTTCATTGCTTGCCACAAACCATTCCCCTCCTCCCCTCATACTCTATGATCCAGGGACTTCAGCTCCTTTGCTGTTTCTTTCAATCTTGGAGTTCCTTTCTATCTTGGAGCATTTTCACTGGCTGTACCCTCTGTCTGTAATATTTTCCCTTCTCATCTCTACCTCTTAGCTTTCTTCAAGTTCCAGCCAAAGTTCTACCTTCTGTAAAAAGCCTTTTCTGATCTCCTTTAACATTGTTGTCTTCCCTCTCTTGACTATCTCCAGTTCTGTATAAAATTTGCTTGTATATGGCTATTTTCACATTGTCTCTCCCATTATACTATGAACTACCTAAGAGCTTTTTTTTGTACCCTCAGCACTTAACAGATTATCTGAAATAAAACAGACAATTTAAGAATGCTCATTGACTGACCAATCCATCAGTTAAAGTCTGCTTAATATACTCTCTTGTAACAAGTCTTAGAAAAACTGCACATCTATTTTTGTTTAGTTGACTTTGAAACCTGTTGGAGATTCCCATCTGGGTTAATTTTTCTTATTCTGGCTAAAAATTGTAATTTTTGGGTTTTTTTTAGGTCTAACATCACTAAAGTTTCAAAGAAATCCTATTCACATTGCTATATATCATAACACCTCTTAATATTCTTCCTATGCTTCACATTAAGCAGCATTTCCTTTTCATAAACTATGTACAATAAAGCCTCTTATCATGTGAGCGTAAAGCCAACATCAGCAGAGCCAACTAATTTTACTTTGAAGTCTTGTGATTGTTTTTAATTAAATTTATGCTTCTTATATAAACAAACCTCCAGTTTATACTTCATGTAGGGTATTCTGCCATGGAATAAGTTTATGTTGATATCTTACTTATCAAACTACTTATTTACTCTTTAAGGGAAAAAAATCTCTAACTTCTTTAAACATGCTTTTAGAGAAGGAGTTCCCAGAGTATGAGTGCTTCTGAGACTTTAGTTCTGATTTTTTTTTCTTTTTAAAAAAAATCTTGTGACATTTGGACATAATGAGACTAAAGTTATCTCACAAATCAGCAGAAGTCCCTAGTTTTGGAAGAAATTGGGCTAGTTTTTTTTTTTTAATCCAAGTACAGTTAAGCAGCTAAGTATAGGACAGGTAGATAATTCAGCAGATAGAATGCCAGATTTAGAGTTAGGAAGAGTCACCATCCTGAGTTTAAATCTAGCTTCAGACACTTACTGCTGTGTCACCTTAAGCAAGTCCTTTAATCCTGTTTGTCTCAGTTCCTCAGCTGCAAAATGAGCTGAAGAAGAAAATGGCAAAATAGGGTCATAAAGAGTGGGACATAAGTGAAAAAGAACTAAATCACAACATGCTATGTATTGCAGGGAGGCAAGAAGTATGGACCATTGCCATGTAGTGTGCAGGTCTAAGGGCAGCAATTCATCAAAATATCCTTTCTTTCTTTTTTTTTTTTAATTTTTTTCTTACTTTCTGAGGTGAAGGAAAAAATCATTCTCCATCTGCCCACTCTGTTATATGAAGTCCAATCAAAGAGAGAATTACTTGCCACATGGAAGAATTGAAACAATCAGTAGGATGAGAGTTACTCCTAGAAATATGTTGCTAAATATTTAACAAACACTTTTCTAGGGAAAAAAAATAAGCATGATAATACTTTTAAGTTTAATATGCACAAATTTTATCCATCACTTTTTAAAGTTTGGTCAGGAAACAGAACAAACATTTGCTAATTTCTGAGTTGTAAATGTTGACACTGAAAGTTTAACAATCAGCTCTGAAGTTTTGGCTTACTAGCAAGCTTAAATTTGCTTCCACTCCTTAGTTCTACCATCCAGGGTCTGTAAAACAGGTCTTACCTATTTTCCATGGGATAGTTGGGACCTGAATGCAGGCTCAGGATCTTAGTACATTATTGAGATCATATGAGAAGCAAGTGAATCTGTATAACATGTATACACACATAAATATATGCGTGGATACATACATATCTGGCTTCCTATTACCAGAAGAGGATTGTTTTCATGAGATTACAACAGATGTCACAGGGTCCATCTCTAAAGACTTTCAGATACTCTGGAGACTTGCTCAGAGGCGAGCACATGAGATGGCTCTTCCAAAACAAGGTCTTTTGTCCTAAAGAATCCCAAAGTTCATTCTATTAAATAACCTTTGAAATTCATTTTCAGATCTAAATCAATTCTATTTTCAATAAAATGAAGAGCCTAAAGAACTATTTGCAGCATCAGAATGGTTTGAGTTGTAGAATTATCTGTAATAAAATTGTTCTCCATAAACTTAGATATAGGGAGTTAGGAGGCAGAATCATGGAATTTAGATTTTAATCAATTTTATACATTTCCATTTATTATAATGATAAATTCAATTACTGCACCAGAAGAATTAATGATATCTGAAGTGGTGTGCAAATTAATTGGAATAGAGTAAAATAATGAAATGTATTGATTTAAGCAGTAAATCTTAAAAAAATTTACATCTTAAAAAAACTTTTAGTATCTCCCTTTACTGAAACCACTTGATTTATACAATTTGGCATTGTATTCAAAATGATTTCATATACATCCTTTAACTCTTCATTTTGAAACCATGATTTATGGTTAAAAGCTACTTTAGCATACCTTTGATGAATAATCCATTTTCCAAGTCTAGCTTTGATGATAGCCCATAAGTTTTCATTATTAAAAATAAACAATTTTTTCAATAAACATCATATTAATTTTTTTCTCCTTCCCATCTTCTTTTCTATGCCCAATTAGAAAAAGAAAAGAGAGACAAAACCCTTGTAAGTGTTGTCAATCAAAAGAAATTCCCACATTGCCCAAATCTTTGTTACAGTCTGTTTATTTAGTCCTCATCTTTTTTTCAAGAAATGAGTAGTATCATTCTTTGTAGATTTTCAGTTAGGATTGATTCAGTAAGTTCCCAGGTATTTGGAACAGGTTTATTTTTTATCTATAGGATATATTTATTAATCTTTTGTGATATGTGACATGGTGCAAGGCTATATTACAATCTTCCATCTCCATTTAGGATTCTCTGTAATTTGGGAACTATTTTGTTTTTCTGTATATCAGAATATGGATCAGAGTTCACCATTCTTTCAATGGAGATAAGACTTCCAGCTTCATGGGAAATTAAAAAATCCCTGAAATCTTGCAGTTGTTTTACAGTCTGAAAGAGATGCTCAGGATTTTCAAGATCACTTAGACTTCTGTTGACAATGGTTTGTCATAAGCTTGCTTGAAAAAGAGAATTCCATCAGAAAAAAAGAAATTAAATAAATAAATTACCTTTTCCCCTAATCTTTAGGACTTCATTCTTTGTATTTTTCTGACCACACTAAGAGTTTATTTTCTTTATACCAATGGTTCTGGTCCAGGTTCCACCTGTATATAATGTGAACTTGGATAAATAAATTACTTCTACTCCCTCTTTTACAATTGAGGGAACTGAAGCCCAAAGGAGAATAATAGATGATTTCTATATTCATAGACTATATGCAATTATTAATATGTATATTAAGTACATTTTGTGAAGCTTGATAGTTCCCTCTGTTCCTTACATTGGCAGGGACTGCTCCCTCTACATGATGTTCTTAATCTAGATGCCATCTGGAGAAGTTTTTGAGGACGCCTGCTAATAAGAGATTCTCAGCTAGAGATTTTTCCTTAGGATGGGGCTGCTCAGGGAGAGATGGGGCAAGTTGCCAAATGTCCTCGGGGCTTCCATGATCCTGCTCTCTATCTCTTGCCTTTGACTTCAATGGTGGGAGGGCACTTAGGCCAGCAGGTGGGAGCTGTTTCATCTTGGCTGGGTCAGAGGTTAATGGAGATAAGTAGTGTCCCCTTACTCGGCGGCCTGGGGAAAGCAAAGTGTGCTATTAGAGTTGACTCCAGATCTTAGAGATTAAACAGACTGATAGATCCTACCTAGGAGACTGAGAGGGGCTTTGTGGGAGAAAGCTAAGCAGAGTTAGACAGGGTAGAAGGTGTCAATCCTTTAATAGCTGGGGGTGAAATGGAATAAACACTTACCCAGCACATCGGAACTCTTTCTGTCCCAGGCTTCCCTGTGCCCAGCTGGCTCCCTCCTAATAGCCCTAGCTGGAAATGAAGGGAGCAGCCTTTTTTCTTTCTCCTAGTATGTAATACCATGTTCATATCTTCACTGGGATAAAGCTGTGATTACTGTAGCTTTTGCTAAGAAACCTCACTTGTGAGTATTACAAATGTATCCAATTAACAGATATTTAAGGACTCACTGAGGTAGGGAGAAACAAACAAAACAAATCAACAAAAGGCTTATAAATTAGACACTGGGGCTTCTTCCTTGGGACAGTGATGGTGTCTTGATTTAGCAGTGCCTCAGTTCACAGTCTTGTTTTATCTCCAGCTCTCCTTCCCGTGTGTGTGTGTGTGTGTGTGTGTGTGTGTGTGTGTATGTGTATGTGTGAGTGTGTGTGTGTGTGTGTGAGTGTGTGTGTGTGTGTGTGAAGTGTTTTTTGTTTGTTTTTGTTTTTTGTGAACTGAGGTTTTTTTTTTTTTTAAGTATTTGGTACCTTTTTTTTTTTTTTTTTTTTTTTTGCCAAGTTGAATATAGCTTTACAGGTTAATCTAATTCATTAAAGGAAAAACAAAAATGCCCACACAAAATAAAATGCCAAGGAAATTCTACCTTCTTCATGAAGCCTTCCTTTATTTTCTTACTCTTCTCTTCCCATCCCACTCAGTAGAAGTTATCTTTCTGACTCTGTATTACTTATTATTTGCACCAGCCACAGGTGTTTCTCTCTTATGTGATCTTCTAGTCAATCATACTTGTCATTTAAAGTTTAAAGTTTACCTCATATGCACAAAATGTTTTTCTTATAAAAACTCTGAGAGGTAGTGCACATATCTCTCCCATTTTACAGATAAAGAAACGGAGCCTCAAACAGGTTAGCCAAGTCTTCTCCTAGAGGCAGCTAAATAGCACTATTGGATCATTAAGAATTCTGAATCTGGAGTCAGAAGATATGAGTTCAAAATTGGCCTCAATCACTAGTTGTATGATCTTAGACAAATCACTTAAATTTTCATTGCCTCAGTTTCTTCGGTTGTAAAATGGAGTTTACAATATCATTTATTTCCCAGGGTTTTTATGAGAATCAAATAAGATGGTATTTGTAAAGTACTTAACCTAATGCCTGGCACTTAGTAGACATTTAATAATACTTCCTTCCTTTCCTTCCTTTCTTCATTCTTTCCTTCCTTCATTTGTTCCTTCCTTCCTTGAGTGTTCTTTCCACTATGCCATAATCTTTATCTTATAATTTATTATTATCTTTAGCAAAGAATCTAATAATAACAAATGTTTCAAATGTAGTAGAGTTTGAATTGTCCTATAAGGATTATCCCCAAGAATTTGGGCCTTCTTAATTTCATGTCCTACGCCTATCATTGGCTTTTCCAATTTGTCCTACTGCTCCACATTAGTTTGTAAGCCTTTTTAATATCTAATTATTTAATATTTTAATATTAGGTATTAATTAATTTTAGTATTATTTACTATTTTCTCATCTTCATATAGTGGGGACTATATATATTAAGTTATTATTATATTTATTATATATTATGTAATTATTATTATTAATTTAATGTATTATGATTATATTTATATTTTTTATATCTTATGTATATTCATATATAAATATTTTTATTTATTTATATATAAACATATAAAATATATAAATACTTATATATGTAAATATATATTTACATTTTTATGATTAATCACAATAATTAATTTAATTAATAATAATTAATATTATATATTAATATCTGTTAACTGGGTGAATATGTACATCTCACAAGGCACCATATTTTGCTTTATATTATATTTGTCTACATTATTTCTTCAAATTTTTTATAAGCTTCCACAGAGCAGAGACTATTACATACTTAATTTTTTGTATGTTTTACTGCTTCTAACATAATACCTTTGTTTCAGCTCAACAAATACTAAATGCCTACTTTATGAAGAACATTTATTAAATACTTGGGCAGATACAAAGATCCCTAATGATATTTACTATCTAATAGCAGAAGTTTACAACATGTACAGAAATCATAACACAAATTAGGACATGACAATTACATTTAAAAAATACAAAATGCTGTGTGATCTCTAAAGATGAAAGAACTTTTTTCTCTTTTTCTCATTTTTGTTCTTTTTGGGGGAAGAGAGGAGAGCAGAAAGTAAAGGAAAAGAAGGAGCAGGGAAGGATTTGTGGATGAGGTCCCATCTGAACAAGGTTTTCAAGGATAGCTATGATTTTAATAGAGATAAAAGGGAGAAGGAGAGTCATAGAGAGAAGAGAACTTTTAATCTTAACTACACTGATTTTGTTTATGTAAAAGTTTTAATTTTATGTTAATCAAAATTGTCATTTTTGTTTTTTATCTTTGGTAGTACTTTCTAGCTTTTTAAGATCATGAACTCTTTTCCTAATCATAAATAGGAAAGGTAATTTCTTCCCTGATTATCAAATTTGTTTATATCACCTGGGGAAAATCTCTTTTTAATCATCATTCTTTCTTTATATGCTGGTTTCTTCCCTGTTGTCTACAAACAAGTCTCTACCAAACAAATCTCTACCAATGCTCATTTGCACCTGACCCTACCAACTTCTCAAGTAATTATTTTAGATACTATGTAACTTCCAATCAAACTATGATCAAATTGGTCTACTTTCATTGTTTCTACTTTCTATTCCCTTATTTGTTCCTCAGCCCTTTGCAATCTGATTTTCCTCATCACTCCACAGAAATAATTCTTTCTACCATTATCATAGTTATTTTTGCAAAAAAATAATTTTTTTCAATCAATGAAAATCTATCTACTCTTCTTCCCGGCTCCTCAAACGTTCCTTTGAGAAAGAAAGAAATGCTGTTATAAACTTGTATAATGAAGCAAAACAAATCCATCCATTGGCCACATCCAAAAATGATAGAGTCCCTCTATCTGTAGATAGCTAGTTTGTATCAGCAAGTATTCTGGAACTGTGGTTAGTCATTGTATTGATGAGAATTCTAATTTTTTCAAAGTAGTTTATCTTTATATTATTGTTGTCTTTTGCTTACTACACTTTGTATCAGTTCAAAAACACATTTTCTTTCCCAAGTTTCTCTAAAACCATCCACTTAATCATTTCTTAAAGTACACTATATTATATTCCATTACATTTACAAGCCAAAGTTTGTTTAACTTTCCCTAATTGATGGGCATTCTGTCAGTTTCCAGTACTTTGCCCCCACAAAAAGAGTTGCTATAAATATTGTACACAGTAGTCCCTTTCTTCTTTCTTTGATCTCTTTGGGATATTGATCTGGTAGTATTGCTGGGTTAAAGGGAATGTACATACTAATAGTTTTTTGGGCATAGGTCCAAATTGCTTTCCAGAATTGCTGCATCAATTCAAGATTCTATCCAAAGTGCATTAATGTAACCCTATTTCCCCACATCCTATCCAACACTTGTCATTTTCATCAACTTTACCGATATGATGGATCTAAAATGGGAACCTCAGAGTTTTTAAAATCTGGAGTTCTCTGATTATTAGTGATTTGAAGCATTTTTCTTTTCATATGGATATTGATAGTTTCTATTTCTTCCTTTGAAAAATGTCTGTTTATGTCCTTTGACTATCAATTAGGAATAGTTCTTGTTTTTATAAATTTATAAATTTGAATCAGTTACTACTACAAATGAGATCTTTATCAGAGAAACTTGCTGCAAAGATTCCTCCCCCTCTTTACCTGCTTCTTTTCTAATATTAGTTACACTGGTTTCATTTATGCAAAACATTTTTAATTTTATAAAATCAAAATTGTCCACTTTTTACCTTTATTATTACTTTCTATCTTTTTTTAGGTCATGAAGTCTTCTCCTAATCATAAATTTAAAAGGTAATTTCTTCCCTGCTCATCAAATTTGTTTATAATATCACCCTCTATGTCTACATCATTTATCCATTTGGAACTTATGTTGGTATATGGTGTGAGATGCTGGACTATACCTAGTTTCTACCAGATTGCTTTCCAGTTTTCTCAATAATTTTTATTGAACAATGAATTCTTATCTCAATAGCTGGGATTTTTGGTGTACTGTTCCTTTTCTATTCCACTGATCAACCTCTCTATTTCTTAGCTGCTACTAAATTATTTTTGATAATTACTGCTTTGCGACATAGTTTGAGATCTGGTACTGCTATGTTCTGTTATTTCCCCTTTTCCATTATTTTCCTTGCACTTCTTTACCTTTTATTCTTCCAAGTAAATTTTCTGATAATTTTTCCTAGGTCTATGACATAATTTTTAGTAGTATGGCATTGAATAAGTAAATTATCTTAGGTAGTAATGTCTTTTTTATTATATTGGCTCATTCTACTCATGAGTAATTGAATGTTCTCCAATTTTTAAAATCTGTTTGCAGTTAGATCATTTTGGACCTCTTTGTTTGCAGGTAAACTCCCAAATATTTTATATTTTCCATGACTATTTGAAGTGGAATTTCTGCTCTCTGTCTCTCTGTGTCTGTCTCTCTCTCTGTGTGTCTGTCTCTGTCTGTTTCTGTGTCTTTGCCTCTATCTCTGTCTCTGTCTCTCTCCCCCTTCCCTTCTTCCTTCCCTCTCTCCTTTCCCTTCCTATATATGATACAGAAACACTGGTGATTTTGTACATTTATTTCATGTTCTGCCACTTTCCTAGAATTGATGTTTCAATTAGTGTTTTAGTTGACTCTCTGGCAAATCTTCAAAAAGTGATCATTTTATTTCCCCTCTATTTATGTTTATTGTCTTAATTTATTTTTCTTGTCTTATTATTATAGCTAGCATTTATAACTAAAAGATAATCAACATTCTTGCTTTACTTTTGGTCTTATTGGAAAAGTCTCTAGTTTGTCCTTTTTACTGATAATGCCAACTCTTTATTTTAGATAAATACTTCTTGTAATATTAAGGAAAGATTAATTTATTTCTATGAATTGTACTGTTTAAAAAAACAGAAATGGATTTTGTAACTTGTCAAAAAATTTTTTGTATCTGTTGTTATAGATATATGATGTTTGATATTATTAACATGGTCATTTATATTTATAGTTTTCCTAATATTGAACAACCTTATATTCCTGGCATAAATTAAACATGCCTATAACATATCATTTTTGTGTTATGTTTCTGTAATATCCTTGCTAATATTTTATATATTTTTGAATCAATATTCATTAGGATATTGGTTTATGATTTTCTTTATTTGTTTTGGCTTTCTCTGGTTTAGATATCTAGGCCACATTGTATCATAGGAGAAATTTAGTAAGGCCTAGGCCACATTGTATCATAGGAGAAATTTAGTAAGGCCTCTTATTTTCCTATTTTTCAAATGATGTATGTAATATTATGTTTAAGTTCTAATAATTTCTTTAAATGTTTGATAGTAATTATAATTCCTGTAATTCTTCTAATTCTATCTAGTCATGGCAACTCAATTATGATTTGTTCAATTTTTCTTTTATTATTTATTGGTCATTTAATTTATTTAAGACCTCTATTTCTTTTTCTGTTAATCTGTACATTTAATATTTTTGTAAATATTCATCAATTTAATTTAGATGGTCAGATTTGGACACATAATTAGGTGAAATGGTTTCTAATAATTTATACCTTCATTAGATATAAATTAACTTTTTTCATTTTTGATATTAGTAAATAGATATTTGCCTTAAAAAATAAAAAAAAATAGAGGTAATAGGGAGTCATTTCAGTTTGTTTGGTGGAAGAATGACATGGTAAGAGCTATATTCTAGGAAAATCATGTTGGCAACCATGAGAAGGATGGGTTGCAGTGAGCGGTAACTTGAGGCATGGAGACTAATTAACTTTTGAAATTGTCCATGTGAGAGGTGATAAGGATACAAATGGGAAAGATAACTATGTGAATAGAAAGAAGGAGAGAAATATGAGATTTGTGGAGATAAAATTGACTATATTTGGCAACTGATTAAATATGAGGTATAGGGGAGAGTGAGAAATCCAACATGAGCCTAAAATTGTTAAAACTAGATGGAGAAAAAGTAACCCTCAAAAATAATGGATTAAATTGGGACAAAAGATAGGTGGTGGGACTAGGTCAAGATAATCAATTCAGTTGTGGACACATTGAGTTTAAGATGTTGTCCACCTGTCCAATTGGCAATTAATGATGTGGGAGGGCTAGAGTGAGAATAGGGCTGAATAATTACATATGGCATAGAGGTTATAATTAAACTAAAGGTAAATGATAAGGCCATCAAGAGAGAATCAGGAGAGAGAAGAAAAACTCAAGAGAGAGTTTTGGGTTACATCCACAGTTAGAGGGTATGGATGCTGATGCAATATCTTAGATGCTGGATCTAAATAGAACAGCCAGACAGCTCAGGTCAGGAGAGATCTAAGATTCCCTATCCAGGAGTTCCCTTTACCAATGAAATTACAAGTCAAATAGGGTGAATGCACTTGAATTGGAACCCTAATGTTTTATTATCATGCCATTCCTTACTAGGTAGAGACAGTTTTCTTTTTTATGGGTAATTAGATCTGTGAACAGTGAAATACAAGCAAATAATTTTGTCTTTTTGGTCCCATGGCTTTAGTTGTGCTCTAAACACCAACTTAACCAAAAAAACAACAATTAATTACAATACTCTAGGAAAAGTAGGAAATAAAATTTTATAACTTTCTTGCTTCTTATTCTTTCCCCACTTCCATTTGACCTGTATTCTTCAAGTCACTTCTTAGAGCTCTCCTCAGGTTGATTTCCCATGCTTTTAAATGCCCAACCCACTTTGCACTTATCAGTTCCTTGTTTCTCTCCTCTGTTTTCTTCATGCTTTACTCTGCTGCTCCTTTGACCTGTACTTCATCCTTTAAGATAGCTTTTGTTGTCTTTTAAGGTGATAAGAAAGTCAACCAGAAGTAGAAAGAATACTAGACTCAGTGGTAGGAATCCTGAGTTTGAATTTAAGCTTTTCTTCTAATTATTATGTGAATATGAACAAGTCACTTAGATTCTCTGGGGCTCACTTTCTTCTTCTGTAAGAAGGGAATATTAATACTCATGTGGAATGTTAGACAAGAAAAGATTAATTTTAAAATCTTATTAATCATGATGGCTTTATATAATTATTAGCTAATATCTGAAGACATAATATACATGCAATGCTCATCATTGATATTGATAGATGTCCATTTATAGTTTGAATAATCTTGATAGATTTGATTTTTTTTGGTTGAGATCTTATAAAAGTCGGTGATCATTTTTTTTTCTTTTGCCACAAAATGTGACTGGTGAAGAATCCATACTGAGAAAATTAGAAGTTTCAGAACTTCAACTTTCTTGTTGATTTGTGCTCAGTTATTGACGATATCTCCAATTTGCATTTTCTTTGTAGGAATCTTTTAAAGCAGCTTATCTATTTTATAAAAATTAGATTAATTAAGACTAGAAAATATAACTGATAAATTTACTTAACCAGGATTTTATGAACTACGCTAGATGAATCAAAGTGTCACTATAAATCCCTTTATTTTGTGGAATTCCCAGTCCTTTTAGCAATATGTGTGGCACATGATTAGCTGACCAAGTAAAGGAGACACTGTGAATTCACATATTAAATTTTTTTTCGTTTTTATGCCTGAATACATAGCCAGTTTTTTTAAAAGTACTATGTATAATTGAATATATGTATATTCTTTTCTATTACCATTTAAAAACCATGGGACATATGTCATCATTATATGTACATACATATATGTATATAAAATTTTAGTTGTCTTTGACTACTTTTTAATTTTTTAAAATTTTAATTTAATTGCTTTTGATGTTACATTGAGGACGTCAGCTATTGTAGCATTATCTCCTCTCTAACTTTTCCTTTAAATATTTAGATTCGGTGCCATTTGGTGTATGTGTATCTATCTATCTATCCAACTATCTATACATATATATAAATATATAAATTATTGAATAATTCATTAGCCATAGTACTTTTTAGTAAAATGTAGTTTATGTATTTATCACTTTTAATGAAATCTAATATTTTTGTTCTCTAAGATCATGATGGTTATTTCAGGTTATTCAAGTTCAGTTAAAACCTAATAGATTTTGTTCTAGCCCCTTATTTTAACTATATGTCTCTTTGTGTTTTGTGTTTTTTATAAACAACACATTATTGGAATATACTTTCATATTCACTGCTTTCCACTCTCTAATTTTATGTGTGAATTAATCATATTTCACATTCATGGCTATGACCCTTAACTGTATATTTCCCTCCATCTTATTGGCTTATGTCTTCTTCTATCTTTGTTCTCTGCTTTCTCTTTACAAAGGAGAAAAAAGGGTTGTGAGTCAGACTTGTATTCATACCAATGCTCTATGCTTGCTGTAATCATTTTCCACTATTCTGCCCCTCTTCTATTCCTCTCACTCAGTACCCAATTAGAGATTCCTATCCTTTTAAACTACCCTTCACAATCTCATCTCTGATTTTAGGATTTGTTTTTGCTTATTACTAATTCTTCTCAAAATGTATTCCTTTTTCTCATTATAGATTAAAGATGGGCAAAGCTTAATTTTTATTTCTTTTTTGAGATTAAAAAAAAAGAAAAAGAAGTTCTGTTTTCTTTTTATACTCCAAAGGATTATTTTGCACACTCTGTGGGGTACATCCCCTACTTTGCATATCACTGAGTTAAATATTTGCATGCAAAAAGGTGTGCTGAAAACAAAATAAAAGAATTTGTATTATTATTATTATAAATATTATAATAGCCTTTATATGTAATTTTAGTTTTGTAAAGCACAAAATATAATTGCTACTGAAAACATGTTTTTTAATGGGGAAAAATTGATGAATGTTTATTTAATGCTGGATGGAGCTTTAAAATTTTTTATTTAATATTTTTAATTTTTTAAAAATTATTTATTTAGGATTTTATTTACCCCAATTATATGTAAAAACAATTCTTAACATTCACTTTTGAAATTTTCAGTTCCAAATTCTCTCACTCTATCCCTGTCTCCTACAATTTGATATGGTTATGTATGTGTATAGACATATTTTTAATGAAAAAAAGTTGACTGTATATTTTATTATGGATAGAACTCTACCTTATCTTATATTATCCTTCCCCTCCTTTATCTTTTTTCCATTAATCTACACACTTTATGCCACTACCATTCATTATTCTACACACCCTTCTATGCTTCACTTTATCTTTTATCCCTTGCTCATTTAATTTATTTTCTCTGCTGCCATAAATCTACATTCTTCTATATCCCACCTTATCCTAATCCCTCCTTTTTAAATAAATTTAATAGATTAATATGTACTCCTAGTTCTGCTTCTAATACCTCTGTATGTTCTTCCTCTGCATCTCATTTATATAACATAATCACTATTCTTACCTTTTCCTAGACAATTTCAAATCATACTCAACTCTGCCCCAATGTTTCTTTTGAGCTAACCAATTACTGATGTTAATTTTAAATATATGACATATCTTTCCTTGAACAACATGTAAATGATTTGTCCATGTAGAGTTCCTTGAAATTAATCTTTGATTTTGGCTCTTATATGTTATTATTATTATTTTTTACTAAGTTTGGTACAAACTTAGAGAAAAAGTCCTGAAAATCTACAAGTTTTTTGAATGCTCTTTTTTTATTCAATATTATGGATAATTTTTCAGGATATGATAGTTTTGGCCATAAGCTTAGTTCTTTTGATTTCTGGCATATATTATCTCAGGATCTGTGGTTCCTTATTGTGGTTGCTGATAAGTCCTATACAATTCTAATTGTGACTCCAGTGTATTTGAATAGTTTTCTGTTTGTTTCTTGCAAAATTTTCTCTTTGATCTGGAGTTTTTTAAATTTGGCAATAATATTCCAATATGTTTTTCATAAAGGATCTATTTGAGATGGTGATTAGTAGATTTTTTTTCTATTTCTACTTTCCCCTCCTGTTCTATCACTTCAGGACAAATTTCTTTGATTATTTCTTGCATTATTTCTTGTATCAAGGTTCTTTTTTTGGTCATGGCTTTCAGGGAGTCCAATTTTCATAGTTTTATTTTTTTGATCTGTTCTGCAGATCTGTTTTTTTCATAAAATGTTTCACATTCTCTTCTTTTTTTCATTCTTTTTATTTTATTTTGTTATTTTTTGGTCTCTTATAGTTTCACTGGCTTCTCTTGCCCAATTCTAATTTTCAAAGAATTATTTTTTTTTAAGACTATCTCCTTTTCTAATTGGTTGACTTTTCCCCCCATAATCTTGTTTTTTTTAGATGGTTTTTATTTATTTATTTTTTTTTTTAGTTTTTCCTCAATGTTTCTCACTTGATATTTAATTTTTTTTGGGTTTTTCTATAAATTCTTTCTGTGTTGGTAGCCATTTGATTATATTCTTTGGAGTAGAAGGGACTTTTTTTTTTTTTTTTTACTTTACTGTCCTCCTCTGAAAATGAACTCTGGTCTTCCCTTTTCCCATAGTAAGTTTCTATGGTTGGGTTTTTTCTTCTTTGACTATTCACTTTTTTAAAAATAAGAACTATTAATGTAAACACCTTTAATCTGGAGTGGGGAGATGGTACCTCTAACTACACTTTAGTTCTCCCCTCTGGCTTGGAAACCCAAACCATAAGCTCTACCATCCCCCAAATGCTTACGATTAGCAGCTTCTCTAATTTCTGCACTCACCAGGTCCTTCCTTCCTTCCTCCCTCCCTCCCTGCCTTTCTTCTTCCCTTCCTCTCTCCCTCCTTCCTTCCCTCTCTCCCTCCTTCCTTCCCTCTCTCCCTCCTTCCCTCCCTCCTTCCTTCCTTTTTTCCTTTCTTCCTTCCTTCCTCTCTCCTTTCTTTCTTTCTTTCTTTCTTTCTTTCTTTCTTTCTTTCTTTCTTTCTTTCTTTCTTTCTTTCTTTCTTTCTTTCTTTCTTTCTTTCTTTCTTTCTTTCTTTCTTCCTTCCTTCCTTCCTTCCTTCTTCCTTCCTTCCTTCCTTCTTCCTTCCTTCTTTCCTTCCTTCCTTCTTTCTTTCTTTCCTTCTTTCTTTCTTTCTTTCTTTCTTTCTTTCTTTCTTTCTTTCTTTCTTTCTTTCTTTCTTTCTTTCTTTCTTTCTTTCTTTCTTTCTTTCTTTCTTTCTTTCTTTCCTTTCTTTTCTCAAAGTTAAGTGACTTGCCTAGCATCACACAGCTAATAAATGTCAAGATTCTAAGGCTGGCTTTGAACTTAAATTCTTCTGACTGTAGGGACAATTCTCTATCTACTGCACCACTTAGCTGCCCCATAAGCAAACCTTTTATATTTAATATAGCCAAAAATATCCATTTTGCATTTTGTAATATTCTCTAATTTTTGTTTTATCAAAAACTCTTTTCTTCTCCATAGATCTGACAAATAAACCATTTTTGTTTTCCTAAATTACTTATGGTATCATCCTTTATGTTCTTGTTTGTCCTTTGTTCTTGAAGAGCACTATGAGATCAGCAAAGTGCTGCCATTCCTTGCAAACAAATTGGATTTAAGTGAGGGCTGTGCAAGATGCCAGCCTCTCTTTATCCTCCAGGGCCATCTGGGTCTAATGGTAAGGTATAGATCTGGAGGGTTGGAGATGGTCCCAAGTGAATGAAATCATGTATTTATTTTGACCTTGATATTAGTATTGCAATGTAAAATGTTGTTCTATACATAATTTTTGCCATACTATTTTCTAGTTTTCACAGCAGTTTTTGTCAAATATCCCAGAAACTGAGGTCTTTGGTTTTATCAAACACTAGATTAGTATGGTCATTTACTACTGTGCCTTGTGTACCTAATTTATTGCACTGATCTATTACTCTATTTCTTAGTCAGTACCAGATAGTTTTGATAACTGCTATTTTAAAATATAGTTTGAGATTTGGCATGACTAGGGAACTTTCATTTGTATTTTTTCATTAATTCCTTTCATATTCGTGACCTTTTATCCTTTGAGATGAATTTTATTACTACTTTTTCTAGCTCCACAGAATATATTTTGGTAGTTTGATATGGGTCGGTATGGTTTGGTATAAATAAATTATTCTAGGTAGAATTGTCATTTTTATTATATTGACTTGGTAATATAATTCCCATGGGTAATTGATATTTTTCCAGTTATCTTGATCTGACTCTATTTGTGAGAAAAATGTATTGTAATTGCATTCATGTAGTTTCTCTGTCAGGAGGTAGACTTCCTAGCATTTTATATTGCCTGAAATATTTTAAATGGAATTTCTCTTTCTATCATTTGCTGCTCAATTTTCTTGGTAATATATAGAAATGCTGATGATTTATGTGGATTTATTTTATATCATGCAACTTTCCTAAAGTTGTTAATTATTTCATGTAGATTTTTATTTGATTCTCTAGAATTTTTTAAGTATAACCATATCATCTGCAAAAAGTTATAGTTTTGTTTCCTCATTTCCTGTACTAATTACTCTACTTTCTTTTTCTTTTCTTATTTCTATAGCTAACATTTTAGTTCAATATTGAATAATAGTGGTGATAAATGGGCATCCTTTGCTTCACCCCTGGGGAAGGCTTCTAGTTTATTCCCATTACTGATGAAACTTGCTGATGGTTTGAGATAGATACTACTTATCATTTTAAGGAAAGGTTGGTTTATTTTATTCCTAAACTTCATCCTTCATTTTTGAAGAGAACCAATGATATTATAGAGTGATATCTTAACTTATATATGAATTGGATTTAAGCAAGCCATCACTTAAATAATCAGCTTTACTGTCTCTTTCAGAGTCATCGGAGACCAGTGGCAGGACAAAAATCAAGATGAATGGTAATAGACTGGGATGCAATGGATAGTCTTGATGTCTTTGATGTCTAACCAAGCTCTAACCTCTCCATAATCTCTGCTTCTGTAGCCTTTATGGCTCTTGGAACCAATTGTTCTCATTTGCTCATTCTGCCAGGGATAATCTTCACATTTGTGGGGTAGATATCCTCCTCACTCACTGACAGGTTTGAGGTCTATTGGTTTCCCTTAACCTGGTTTAGTCTGTTTGCTGAAATGGTTCTACCAGGATTTATGTGCATGCTCCAGTTTCTTGAAGCCACATGTGACAGTTAGATGAGAGGTAGATGCCAAATGTAGATGAGCAGCCCTGAAAAGGGCTCAGCAGGCCCTCACACCAGAGGTGTTAGTACTCCCTAAATATCTCATTCACCTCAGATTCACTATAGTAGGTTCACTACAATAGATTAAGACCTAGAAGGGATCTCAGAGTTCATCTAATCAAACCCTTTCCACATCCCCCCCCCCATTTTACCCATTGGAGAAATTTTCCATTCCTGTTTTCCATTTTATTCCTCCTTTCTCTCTCCCCTACAAGGCTTTTTGCCAATGAAAGAGAAAGAAAAATTGAGAAACAAAACCACAAATCACTAAAGCAAAGAGGATGGAAAATTCTAGCAGCAAATGGGATAAAAATCAAATGAGCCACAGGGGAAAAACAATCACCAGTATATGTAACATGCTGAGGCATTTTGGATGAGTCTCCCTGGCAGGTAAATGTTAAATGGATCCTCTATTCCTGATGACCACCAGAACTCTCAGAAGTTCCCATGTCAGTGTTGAACTGGGAAGTGGAAATAAGGCAATTGGATCGTCTGAGGCTCTTTGGTCTTCTCCTAGTGATTTCCTCCTATAAATCAGCTCTAGACAGCTGCATCCACTTGCACTATAGGGTAGAAAAATACACCCTACTGCTAGACAACAACAGAGGCTCCAAAAACATCACAAAGATCATAGGGCAGGGGAGCTCAGCCCAAGATCTAACAAAATAAACCTATCAGCTGCATAGAACAGTGTGTTTATTTTAACAACAGCAATCCCTTCTGTACCAGAGGAAGGAGGTGGATTTATCCTTCGACTTGGTGGGTATATACAGTGGAAAGACCAACTCCTGAAACGAAGCAAACTTGTCTGCTTGTCCATTTATTTATTTTCTTGGAATATATCTTATCTTTTTTTTGTCAAAGTTTCAAAGTCAGGGCAGAAGGCCTGTTACATTCTATTGCTGAATATTCAGCAGTGAGATTTTTTTGTGGCTCTGCTTCTTCTCCCATTAAATGGAAAGAAAAGTCTTATATTTATACCATATATTTATATTGTAGTATATTATACTATATATTTATATTGTACCAACTTCATCAAGAATCTGCTTAGTCCTATCTAAGATTTTATTTCATTCAACAAACATGTATTATGTATGTATATATAAGGATATAGGCTATGTATGGTAATACAGGAGTGGAGGAGATAGTAATATAAGAAATGGTCAGTGCCTCCAGGGGAGATAGAATGACCTGTACAAATAACTTCAAAAAAGGATGAATATAAATGCATGAGAATTCAGTTCAAGAGTGAATAATTTTTTCCAGCTAGGGGAATAAGGGAAAATTGCATTAAGGAAATAATAATAGAGCTAGGTCTTGAAGGTTAAGCTAGGTAGATTTTCAAAAGGCAAAGATGAAATGTTCTAGTGCATTCTGGGTAGAAGGAAGACTCTGGAAAAAGTATAGAGCTAGGAGACAAGGAACAAGTAATCTAGTTTTGATGAAGCACAAAATCCTAGACATTATACTTAGGGAAATTTTAGATATCATGTAAGCCCACTCTCTCATTTGGCAGATTAGTGGTCCAAATAAGTTAAATGACTTGCTTTAAGTTATATAGCTAGTTAGTGACAAGCTCTTCCCATTCTATCTTCTTGCTTTCCCTAGAGTATAAGTAGTTAATTTTCTTTTATTTGTCATAGACCTCTTTGGTGATCTAATAATGCCTTTGGAATTCTTCTTGCAATATTTTTAAATAATTGAAGGGAAAGACTAAATTTCAGCTAGAGATTAGTGAAAATAAAGATTTAATTTTTTCTTATCCAAGCTTACAGGCCCTTTGAAATCTATTAACAGACCCCCTGTTAAGAAGCAGTCTTAATTCCAATAGACTTGTGATAAAGTGCCATTTACATGTAGAGAGAGAACTAAGGAGACCGAATATGGATGAAATAATAGTATTTTTGCCTTTTTTGTTGCTTTTTTCTTCTTTTTCTCATTTTTCCCTTTTGAACTAAAATTTTTGGTATAGCTTGATCAATTTGGAAATATGATTAGAGGAATTGCATATCAGATGTCTTGCTGTCTTGGGGAAAGGGAAAGAGGGAAGAGAAGGAGAAAAATTTGGAACACAAGATTTTACAAAGATGAACATTGAAAACTATCTTTGCATGTATTTGGAAAAATAAAATATTATTAAAATAATAAAAAGGATCTGCAACTTTGGCAGCCCATAATAATATGGTCTTATGAGATAATTTAAAGATTTGCTATAAACTATTTGGTTTACTTACAATGCCAGACAAAGGAATTTAATGAGCAATAAGTAGCCAGTGAGAGTTCTTGAGCAGGAATTTATATGGGATTAGATTAGGAAGATTAATGTGAAAGCAATATGTAAGATTGGAAATGGATATATCTAAAACTGAGGAGAGTAGTTAGAAGGAAATGGCTATGTATGCTGAGAGAATGAGGACAAGACCTCGAATGGTAACGGTGGATCTGAAAAGGAGAGACAAATGCAAGAGAACAAATGTTATTGTTCTGCCATGTCTTACTCTACATTTGGGGTCTTCTTGGAAATGATACTGGTTTGTCATTTCTTTTTCCAGCTCAATTTATAGTTGAGGAACCAAAGCAAACAAGGTGAAATGACTTGCTTAGGGTCACACAGCAACATGTCTGAGGTCAAATTTGAACTCAGGTTCATGAGTTTTCTTGATTCTGGCATTCTATTCACTGTACCATCTAGCTGCCTATAAGAGATAGAGTGGAGGTAAGAATTCACAGTGCTTGGTAACTAATAGAAGTAGAAGATTAGAGAGAAAGAGGAGTTAAAAATGACCATGAGTTATGCTTTTGGATGACTCATGAAAATAATGATTCTGCCAAAAGAAAAAGGAGAGGCAGGAAGAAATTAGTAATGTAAGAGAATGGGAGGAAGATGATTATTTCACTTTTGGACAAACAAAATTTGATAGAGGATTTGATTTGGAGTTAGAGAATATTAACTGTATCATTACCCAGAGTAGAACAAGATTCAAATTGCATATCCCTTGTTTGCCAAGAGCATTCTGCTAGCCTCTGGCTATATTGAACATAAAAAGGCCCATCAATATGGGGCAAACCCTTCAGATTGCCCTAGAGTCACCACATTCTGCCCTGCTAACCAGACATATTTCAGTATAGGGAAATGAGGTTCTAACGTACCCAAATTAAGGATTCCAGTACCTTTTTTGAATAATCTTTCCTAGTGAGTTGAGTAAATGTCCTTTCATTCACTGTTTTTATACTTATCAACCACAAAGTTACCTGTATGGAATTGGGAACTTCAGAATAGAAAGCTATTGCTTTGGGCTTTGATGCTGATGGTTTAAGTGGAAAATCACTGGGAAGGTCCTAAATACTTTGGAGCCTCAATAGGCAGCAATATTTTAATTAAATAGTGGAAGATGTTTTTTCATATGAATTTATCCTATATGGTAGACAATCTAGTGCAATTCCAGAGTTAAGCAATTTTATAACTTTTTTTTTCTTTTTTACAAAAAACCAAATGCTCAAGGCAGCTAAATTCTTATGTGACTTGCAATAAGATATCTGATATGCTAGTGTTTACTGGTCATGTGTTGTTCTGTTTTGTTTTTAGTAACCCAGCTATCTTTTAAATGACATGCTTTCTAAAGGTTAGATGAAGGGCAGTGGATGGTTTCAGAGTAGATATCAATTCTACCACATAAGTTATTAAAGCCTGACTCACTTAAATCCAAAGCCAGGTCTTTAATTTTTCTAATTGCTAATCCTTTTTTTTTTTTTTTTTTAATAGGTACTGGGTGACCTGGTTTTTTATACATATTACATACACAGACACAGGGATATACAGACATACAGAAATTTGCTTGTCTTAAAGCACTTATTCAAGAATGGTGAACCAAGGACTATAACAGAAGAGAGATGGGAATTCATAAGAGGCAGAGAGAGAGGGAAGAGAGGAAGTGATGGATGACAGAACAGCAGGAGGTGGAAGAACTGGGAGGAAGAGTGATGAAAGGAAATTTCCCAGGGGTGTTTCCTATTAGTTCTTGAAGCCATTGCCTCTGTGGTGGGCCAGTCTGGTGCTATTATCCAAGCCTATTTGCAGGTTGGGGGGGGGAGGGAATGTAGGGGAAAATAAGTTTTCCCTGGATATATAGATGCTTTTGAGTGCTTCCTTCTTACTTTCACTTGTATTACTGTAGGCAAATGCATCAATTGTTCAACATTATGCAAATGTGAAGTGAAAGGAACAAAAGAAAGGAGTTGTAAGGAAAAAATGGTAATACTAGCAATGACAGATTGTTCCAGTGAGTTTTAAAACCAGTGCAAACCTTGTCATCACTCCTTTAAGTGTAATCTTCACTGAGTCTAAAGGAAATACCTGGAAACAAGGACATAATTGATATATGTGTTGGATATTTGTGTTTGTAAAGGGATAAGGGAGGGACTTATCCTGTTTATAGTTTTGAAAGTGTGTGTGTGTGTGTGTGTGTATGCACACATGTGTGCTTATGTGTGACAGAGACAGAGGAACAGAGACAAAAAGAGAGAGACACACACAGAGGCAGAGAGTGACAGAGAGAAAGAGAGAGACCGAAACAGAGATGAAACAGAGACAGAGACAGAGACAGAGACACAGAGACACAGAGAGACAGAAAGAGAAGAGGAGATGAACAGAGATGGACTTAGCTACCTCTTCCTATTTAGTGAAATAGGAAATATATGTGTTTACATATGCTGGAAGACTTATTTGTTTATATATTGGTGTCTAGGTTTCCTCATCTTTAACTCCTCTCACCTAAACCAACACTCATTACTCTGGATCTAAAGTTAGCAGAACTTAACCCTAAAACACTCCAAAATGTCACTATCTTGAAATGTCTAACATGACTACATATTGCATCAATTTATTAATTGATAAATTAAACAGCCATTTGTTAAGTACTTCTGTTCCACCCTTTCAGTCAAGCCTGACTCTTTGTGACTGTTTTGGGGGTTTTCTTGGCAAAGATACTGAAGTAGTTGGTAATTTCCTTTTCTAGTCTAAGCACCCATTCTGTGTAAAATATTGTGCTTGTGTAAGGGGAAAATGAGCATAATTTAAGAAAGATCTTGCCTTGATGACCTGGCATTTAAATAAGTTATTGAATAAATAAATCGCTACAATGTGCAGGCAGGTGCTATGATACTACCCAAAATTATGCCTTGTTTTCATGAATTTAGACCTCAAATCATGTAGAAAATGGTGTTTGGAGAAAATGACGGCCTCAACATACTTGACTCAAGTCAAAAGGAATGGTGGGGTAGCTGTAATTTTTCCCTTTCTTACTTTTCATATTTGTGCATGTGCAATGCAGTGTTCATGTTGTACGCCACCTCATATGAGGTCCCAAAGCACTGTTCAAGAACCCTTAATTTACAGGACAAGAGCTTGAAGGGATGGTAAGATCTAGACAGGATTTTTTAAGAATGGGGAGAGTTGGGAAAATTTAAAGGTTTCAGGGAAAGAACCAGTAGGAAGGGAGAAATTGAAGATTAGTAGAGGAATGATGTTGGGGTGGGGGTGGGGGGCAAGGAAAGTGAATATGCTGGAAAACATGGGAGCAGATTAAATGAAAGGCACATGATGAAGGGTTAGCCTAGGTGAGGGTTACCTCTTCATCAGAGGGTTACCTACCTGAAGTAGGAGAGAATGGGAGATGATAATGATACATCTCCTACATCTGTTTCTTCTCCTCACTCATAAAACTATCATCCTAGATCAGGACCTTATCCTGCTTATTAAAAAGCCTTCTTAATTGGTTTATTTGACAGTAGAGTGTCCTCCAATTCACCATCTGGTTGATTGACAAATTGATATTCCCAAACCATAGTCTGAGTGTGTCCATACTGCTCAATAAATTTCAGTGATTTGCCCTTCTTTTTTCTAGGGCAATGTATAAACTCCTCTAACTGGCTTCTGGAGTTCAGGTTCCAGCCTACTTTCCAAGCTTATTACCTCTGCTTCCCTCAAACTGGCTTTCTTGCTTTTTCTTCTACAAGTTGTCAAATGCATGGCTAATAGGCAGCATTCAGACCAAATTAAAATGTAATTTGGGAAATATTTAATGAAATAAATGATAATGCAATATAATATAGATAATATTAAATAGAGGTTTTTTTATGTCAATATGTGACCTCCAGGGAACCTTCTGCACCCTTATCCTTATAGTGGCACCCATTTCTATTTGACAGCATTGCTTTACAAGATATTCTATTTCTTATCTGTGAGTCTTTGCATAAGCTTTTTTTTCATGCACATTAATAACCCCTCTCCTCACCATCCCCTACAGCATTTTTATATCACCAGCACCTTATATAGATCCTGGCATATAAGTGCTTTAAAAAATTCTTATTGAATAAATAAATTAAAAATGGAAAATTAAGTAAGTTGGCCAAAATAAAACCTTGAATTTCTTTTAATGTTTTCTAAAACTATTAAAAAAATTTTGTGTCATAATTGCTAATGTGTTTTTACTTTCTACCCCTCCTTTCAGAGTTACTCTCATAGGCTCATTGATTTAGAGTCAGAGCAATTTTAAATGACATTAATCCAATACTTTTATTTTATCAATTTTAATTATCTGTTCCTATAATTATTAAGTTAATGTTTTAATAATGAAACATTATATACTTGAATTACTTGTATTAAGCTAATTCTAAAAAGATAGGAAACTTCTATGTCCACAAGCTACATCTTGGTCTGACCCTAGTTTCTAGATCATTAAAAGGAGAAAATTCTCTTTAGGGAGAAAATTCTGCAAGTTGGTGGATCCAATTTGTGAGTTACTTTAGACTAGGGAAGATCTGACTGAGCTAGTTTTGGAAAACCTTGAGTTTCTCCCTTCTCACAGCCTGGTCTGTTTTAGATCTAATCTGCCAGATGGTACCAATTTGCTGAGCTCGTATTCAGCTTTCCAAATAGTGTGCATTGGCATCTCAGAATTTTTTTCTAGCTAACACCACCAGTCCAATATGGACATTATTTGTATGGTTCATCTATAAGTTTTCTTTCATAAAATTGGAAAATAACAACTCATTTCCATTACCATGTTGTCATGCCTCTCACATGCATTTTTTCCTCCTAGGTTCATTGCTTCTGTCAAAGGAGCTATATGTATCATTATTGTCTCATATCTATAATTGAAATCATCTGGCTTTGCATGGATTTCTGCATTTTACCTAGTATTTTAGTTGGGTTTAACTATGGCATGTCATATGAGAGAGTGGGAGGAGAAAGGGGGCTTAGCAAATCATTTGCAGGTATAGCCAACATCAACAACAAGCTTGTTACAGAAATTTAAAGCCAAAATACCCCTAACTTGGTGCCTCATTCTTTGGAGTGTTTGCTTCTTTTCTGTGCCTCTTTCTGGGTAAGGAATTGCTGCTATAATGAGAAGGGGAGAAGAGAAAAGGAAAGGGAAAAACTTCTCTATCAGGAATGTGAGATTATACTATTACTGCTGTTACAACATTGGCTATAGAGAAACAGAATGAGAGCATGTTATACTCTGTGCCAATGAGACAATCACCAACTTATAAGTGTTTCCATTTAGGAGATCAAGAAATAGAAGTAGATCTCAAAGCCATGTTGGTTTTGGGGTTGTAGGCCCAGGGATATATTAGAGCCAGCTCAGACTGTCTAGGGAGAGCAGACTTTAACTTTCAATGCATGAACACCTCCAAAATTGGCAGATGCTATTAATCAGGGTTCAATTTATTGTTTTATAGATTGCCTAAACCCAAAAAAGTATTAGAGGAAATACCAATAATATAGATTAAATTTTAAAGTGTGTCAAACTCCAGAGAGCTGATTGTTAAATATTTACTAGCATACCTTGACTGTGGTTTTTTTTTTTTTTTCCTTTTCTACCAGTTGTGTCCTGGTTCTCTTTTGCTATTTCCTGCGTTTCCCATTAGGGATTTTGGTACAACTGTAGTGATGTCTCCTTCCCAAGTCTGATAAAGGACTGTATGTTCTCAGCTAATTGTCTTTCCTAAAACTAGCTCCTGCTCCACCCTGAAATCTCAAAGATTTGGGGAAATAAAAAGTAGTTACTCTTCGTAGGAGAGTAGGAGATTGCTATTATGAATTGAGTGCTCATCATGCTTGGCTTGCTGACTAAAGATATTTGGGACACAGAGTCACCTATAAGTAAGAGAGCCTTGAGTAGAGAACAGCTTTTAAACTCCACAGACTATCTATGACCACAGGCAAATCCCTTAGTTCACCTATAAATAAGAGAGCCTTGAGTAGAGAACAGCTTTTAAACTCCACAGAGTATCTATGACCACAGGCAAATCCCTTAACCTCTTTGAACCTCAATTTTCTCATCTAAAAAGTAAGAGTAATAATACCCATAAGGCTTACCTCACAAGAACTGTTATGAAACTTAAATGCTAGAAGTACTTTGAAAACCTTAAGATATTATACGAATTCTTTTGATTTCTTTTTCTTTTATTGCTACAGCTAACATTCCTAGCTGAATAATAGTGGTAACAATGGGCATTCTCACTTCATCTCTGAATGCCCATTATTACCACTATTATTCATCTCTGATCTTATTAGGAAGGTTTCTAGCTTATATTACATATATCTCTATTACATATAATGCATGCTGATCATTTTAAACAGCTACTGCTTATCATTTTAAAGAATACTCCCTTTATCCCTATGCTCTTTGTTGTTTTTTTAATAGGAATGAGTGCTATATTTTTGTCAAAAGCTTTTTCAGCAACTATTGAGATTATCATTTGATTTCTATTGGTTTTGTTATTGATAAAATCAGTTATGTTTGGCACTTTTCCCAATATTAAACCAATCCTATATTCAAATCTCACCTGATCATAGTGTATAATCTCTGTAGTATATTGCTGTAATCACCTTGCTAGCATTATGTTGGAAATTTTTGCATCAATATTCAGTAGGGAAATTGGTCTGTTATTTTCTTTGTTTTTCCTCATTCTGATTTGGTATTAGAACCATATTTATGTCATAAAAGGAGTTTGGTAGGACTCCTTTGCCTATTTTTCCAAATAGTTTATATAATATTAGAATTAATGATTCTTTAAATGTTTGTTAGAATTCGCTTGTAAACCCATCTGTCTTTGGCAATTTTTTTCTTAGGGAGTTCATTTAATGGGTTGTTCAATTTCTTTTTTTCTAATATGGGTTTATTTAGGCATTCAATTTCTTGATCTGTTAATATTTTTGTAAATATTCATTTATTTAACTCAGATCATCAGATTAATTTGCATGGAATTGGGCACAATATTTCCTAATGATTGTTTCAATTTCTTCTTCATTGGTGGTGATTTTGCAGTTTTAATTCTTGACTATGAATACTTCATTTTCTTTTTTCTTTCTTTTTTAAATCAAATTAACCACTGCCTTATCTATCTTACTGTTTTTTTCTTAAAACCAGCTCTTATATTTATTCATAAGCTTAATAGGTTTTTTGTTTCTAACTTTCAATCTTATTTTTTTTTTCAGGATTTCCAATTTGGTGCTCAGATGGGGATTTTAAATTTGTTCTTTTTCTATCTTTTTTAAAAAAAGTTGCATTCATAATTTGTTAAACTATTCTTTTTCTAATTTGCTGATATAATAATTTAAAGAAATTTTCTCTTTAGTACTGCCTTGGCTGCATACCACAAATGTTGGGATATTGTCTCACTGTTGTAATTTTCTTTAATTAAATTATGGATTGTTTCTATGACTTGTCTTTTGACCCACTTATTCTTTAAGATTAGATTATTTAGTTTCCAATTAATTTTTAATCAATGTTTCCATTGCCCTTTGTGGAATATAATTTTTATTGAATTATGATCTGAAAAAATGTTTACTATTTCTGCCTTTATACATTTGACTGTACATTAATACATACTTATACATTATATAATAATACACGGTCAATTTTATGTATGTGCTGCTGAGAAAAAATGTATATTCATTTCCTGTTCCTTTTCAGTTTTCTCCAAAATCTATAACTCATTTTAAAAAACATTTTATTTACCTCAGTTTTTTTCTTATTTATTGTTTGGTTGCATTTACTGAGTTTGGAAGGGGACAGTTGAGGTCCTCCACTAGTATTGTTTTGCTGTCTATTTCTTCCTATAATTTTAATAATTTGGATGCTATAATTCTGACCTTGCTTCATTGTCTATAGTTTTTTTTTTTTTTTTTTTTTTTTAGCAAGCTGTAGTTTCCTTCCTTATCTCTTTTACTTATATCTATTTTTGCTTTGTCTAAGATCAGGATTGGTACTCCTGCTTTCTTTTTAAAATTTCAGTTGAAGCATAATAGATTCTGCTCCAGTCCCTTACCTTTACTCTGTGTGTGTCTCTCTGCTACAAATGTTTTTCTTGTAAACAATTATTGTAGGATTCTGTTTTTTTTTTTAAACCATTCTGCTATTTACTTCTGTTTTATGGTGAGTTCATCCCATTCATATTCACAGTTATGATTACTAACCATGTATTTTCCTCCATCCTATTTTTCCTTCTATTTTTCCTCTATCTTCTTTCACCCACTTTCTCCTCAACAGTATTTTGCTTCTACCAACTCCCCCTCCTATCAGTTATATTAATGATGAGGTTTAGGTTTTGGGGTTCCCTTTCAGGGAACTAAATTACAAGGTCTAGATTTAGGGAACCAAAATGAGATTAGGGTTTCTGGTTGTCAGGGAGTTAAATGATATAGTCTAATGACAGGTTTGGAGTTCAGGGAACCAAATGGAAAGGTTTGGCTCCCCTGCACCTCCTTGGGATTTAGCACAAGAGTAGGGAGTTTTGGGGAACCCTCTTCTGGGCAGTACAGAGATTCTCTGTAAAGGATTTATAGACCTGAAAAGGCTAGAATGATAAAAGAAGTTTATTATTGACATTGGGAAGTCAGCCTTTACAATGCAAGAATAGAAAGGCTGAATTCTTCAGTGGAGGAGTTCTGGCAGAGAGGCATAGTAAAATCCTGACAGAGAGGCATAAAGTCTCATTAGGGAAATAGATAAGGATAAAGAGAGGTAGCACTGGAAGAGAATATTATTCCAGTGGGCAAAGGCTTCCTTGGCATAGCATGGCATAGAATAGCTTGGCATGGAATAGCATGGCATGTGAGAACCTCTGCAAAGAAATGAGTTTTTAATTGCCATTTTTATAAGGAAGTCTTTGGCTACATTCCAAGAGCCTGCTCCATGGGGGCTGGGCTAGTGGGTGGAGTTCCAAGTTGGCTCTTTTTATCTACAAGCTGGATTTCAGCTTGAGCTGGAATTTGAATAGAATTGAATGAATCTCTTTAATTCAATGAGATTGGTATCTCCAGCTCTGTACTCAACCAGCCCCACCTAAGTTACAAAATGAAGCTGCTTATACTTAGAGGAGTTTTAGAGTTTCAGGGTCCCTTCTTCACTAAGGTTCAAGTGATACCCACTGCCCACTTTCCCACCTCCTCCACTATAATAGGACTTTCATGCCTCTTTATATGAAACAATTTACCCCATTCAACCTCTCTCTTTTTTCTGCACCCAGTGTATTCCTCATCTCTTAATTATTTTTAAAATGTCATTCCCTCAAATTCACCTTATATTCATAGAAGCAATGTATATTGCTTCTAGTTGTGCTATTAGTAGTACAATTTTTAAAAATTGCAAATATTATCTTCTTATGTAGGAATGTAAACAATTTAGCTCCATCAAATTCTTTATGTTTTCTTTTCCCTTTTTTTACCTGTTTATGCTTCTGTTGGGTCTTGATAATGGAGATCACACTTTTGGTTTAATTCTTCTCTTATGAAAACTTGAAATACTTCTGTTTCATTGAATGACCTAATTTAATTTTTTTAATTATCTTATATATTTTTTGTTCACTTTTAGAGTTTTTGTAGCCAATTCTTGCTCCCTCCTTTCTTCCCTTCCTTCATTTCTTGCTGCCTGCCTCTCTCCTTTCCTTCCTTCTTTCCTTGCCAGGGCTAAGTCTAGTTTTGTGTTACTTGTAGGAAAGTACAATGAATTGGGAAAGAGATTTTCTGGGGTGGGGGACCTGACTTATTCTGCAACTTTGATCTGGAATTTGGGTTGTGGAGCTGAACTTAGTATAGATAACATAATGGAACTTTGTGAGTTTTGTTATTTTTTTCCTACTTCTTGGGACTTCCCCTGAGTCTAGTTATCTAACAAGATTGTTGGTTTCCTTGTGCAGTTAACCAATAAAGGTCTTCAAAACTTGAGCCTTTATACATCCCATTGATGTCAAGCTTGTATTGACATCAGACTGCTCTCAGACTGACTCTTGAGAAGACTCAGCTCTTGCAGCAACCCTTGCTTCAAATCTGATTTCTTTGTGTCATTTTTATGGCACAAAGGAATTCTTTGGTTCCTTAATTTCATTGCTTTGCTTCACTGTTAATAAGTGGTCCTAAGGGGTTCCAGGTCTGCCTACAACAAGGCTTCTTAACCTTGTAAGTTAAGTCTGGTAAGGTTTGTGGAACCCTTCTCAGACTAATATTTTAAATGCAAAAAAATTCTCAATAATACAATGGAAACTGATTATATTAAAATATAATTATCATAGTATTAAAACAAAAACAATTCAAATATCTTAGGTTAAGATTACCTAGAATCTTTTAGATGGCCATTTTGACTGGAAGTAATCTTGACTAAATTTTACATAATATTATATGGCTTCAACTACATTAATTGCACTTTTTAAAGAGTCCTTTTAAATGGTTTGTTTTCTTTTCTCTATAGAAGCTATTTTAATCTGTTGGGTTTTTTTTTTTTTTTTTTTAAGTGATGAATCAAAATTGCACAACATTAAGAATCATATGTGGAGTTAAAAGAGAGAGCCCTGTAACTTGTACAAAATTTTAAAATCAGAATCCAGTAGATAATTATTGTCAAAATTTAAGAGCAGCAAATAATTTTATTTCTAGTTCAGATTTTTTAGTTTACTTTCCTCCGAATGTATTTTATATACATTCTTAGGGCTTAATGAATCCTCTAACTTCCCAGTCAATGAAGGAAACCTTTCTGTAATATCCTTCATGATATCATGTTATTATCTATTCTCTTCCTGAACTTATTCTGAAAATAATGAGTTTTTTCTGGTCATTACAAATTCTGATGCTTTCTTTGTTAAAGTAAAATAGATTATTCATTGCTTTCATTCTAGGTCTGCAAGATGCTCAGAGAGACTATCCATTAATGGACTTAACTGGCCATTCTGCACCTGCTTTACATGACAGTGGTATCACTACTACATGTGTTTTGAAGTAACAATAAATAGGTGAAACTATGGTACCATTAAAGAAACAATTCTCAGAGAAATTAGAAATAATAACTCAATAAGACCTAATAAACTCTAATAGCTCCTGATTACCTCTAAGATCAAATACAACATGTTCTGTTTAGTGTTCAAATCCCTTCATAACTTAGTCCCCTCTGACTTTTCCACTATTCTTATACCTTACAATCTCCAGGTACTCTTTGATTCAGTAACATTAGCTTCTTGAATGTTCCATGAACAAGATCTCTCTGCTCCTAGTATTTTCTCTGACTATCCTCATTGAAATGTTCTCCCTTCTTAACCCTGCCTACTGAATTCCAGGGCTTCCTTTACCTCAATTAAAATCTCATCTTTTTCTAGAAGTTTTATCTAACTCTTTTAAATTCTACTTCTTTTCCTTTGTTGTTTCCTGTACATAGTTTGCTTTATGTATTTTTATTTGTATGTTGTTTCCCCCATCAAATTAAAATTATAAGCTCCTTGAGAGTGAGGACTGTCCTTAGCACTTAGCAGAGTGCCTGGTATATAATAGATATTTAATAAATATTTATTGATTTGTTTTAGAATAGAAATAAAGCAATAGCACTCATGAAAAAGCCAGAGCATGGATAAATATATTTATTAAGTAAAATATTTTAAATAATTCCATACTTTCTCTACTATGCACTGATAATGGGTCACCAATATCAGTGGTTACTGATAGCTCTACTTTTTGTGGGTTGTTTTTTTGAGTGGGATGGAAACTCCTTGAGGACAAGGGACCATTTTTCTTTTGCTTATATTTGTATTCTTGATTCTTAGCAGGGTAACTGGCATATAGTATGTGTTTACTATGCCTGCTGATTTGAATTGACTTTTTCCAATTTTAAAAATACTTGTCTTGCAAAGGAAAGGCAAGAAGCTTAAGATTTCTTTATTAATCAGTTGATTGGGCTGTCTATAGAAACGATTCTTATTTCATTTTAAAGACCAAAATGTTTAAAAATAGAAATGATACCTAATCTATTTGCCTTTATTCAATGTGATATATATGTTCTCACTTCATTTGAATGAGAATAGTTAGTATATTTATCTTGAGATAATATGTTGAAAGAAATAGTTGAACTTGAAAATTTTAATAAACTTTGGCTGAGTTTTCTGGTTAACAAACAAAAACAAATTTTACTACTTTGTCAAACAGGCTTTACTACTGGAACTTTTTCTACTGGAACTATCATAGAGATAAATACTGATCTCTCTTAATATTTGAAACAGAGGGGTTTATCTGTAACAACATTTTGAGAAACTGTATCAAAAAGTAAAATCCACCCTCTATTAAGATTATTATTTATAAAAATTATAAACATGAAAAAGAAAGGAATTTATCAATAAATGAGTTATTAGTGAATTCTGCCTTTTAAGTTTTACATTTAAGATTTTTTTTTTATCAACAACTGTGATGGACTTGGTTCTTTTCAACAATGAGGTAATTCAAGGCAATTCCAATAGACTTGTGATGGAAAAAGGCATCATTATCCAAAGAGAGAATTATGAAGACTGAATATGGATCAAAGCATAGTATTTTCACCTTTTTTTTCTTTTCTTGTTGTTTGTTTGCTTGTTTTTCTTCGCATGTTTTCCTTCGCATGTTGGTCTGATTTTTCTTGTTCAGCATAATGAATATGGAAATATGTTTAGAATAATTGCACATGTTTAACCTATATTGGATTGCTTGCTTTCTAGGTGAAGGGACAAGAATAATAGAGAAAAATTTGGAACACAAGATTTTGCAAAGGTAAATGTTGAAAAATATCTTTGCATGTATTTGGGGAAAAATGAAAAGCTATTAGACCAAAAAAAAAATTTCTATCAAAAAAAAAAAAGAGCGAGAGAATAACTCAATTTATTGAGTGCCTGCTATGCTCCAGACACTGAATTTTACAACTATTTTCTCATTTTACATTTTACAATTATTATCTCAATAAATTCTTGGTTTTATTTGAATAAAAAATAAAAATTAATATAAAATTTTATGACGTGAGTATGTGATAATATTTTTAAAGGTGGACAAAAATATTTCAAGTTTGTAAATCATTTCTTAACCTATACTGTTCCTTTGGAATGCAACATTATATTTCCAGAGCCATATTCTAGTTGTAGGTCCCATCATCCCAATTTTCATGGGCACTCATAGAATCAACTTTGTTTTCTTGCTATGAGATCTTTGATAAACCTCGCTTGCTGTTTATAATTTATGGGTAAATGAAAACTTCATAAGAACCCTGAAGGGTACAATCAGAGATCAATTCTTTGAAATACACCAATTATCTAGGTGTTAAATTAAATTAACACCCCTTCAGCTGCCCTTACTAAACCTACAGAGATTCAGATTGCTACTAGTGATAGCTACAGACTGCTAGGGAGAAATTACCCTGAGAAAAATAATCTTGCATTTCCTCTACATAGTTAAAATTGGGTAGATGAAGAAAACCATTCAAGAGGAAACAAAACTGTGGAAAGACACAACCATATGAATATTCAGAATATATAGGTATGTAATCTGAGTTGACCAATAGCACACTGGTAGTATATTTTCTAAATCTCATGACAGTATTCCCTTCACTGTTAACCAGTACCATGCTGTCTTTTTAAAATTAGATGTTTTCATTGTAATAATGTTTGCTATCATAAGATTTAATCCAGTGATGTTAGATTGCCAGATTTGTAGGGAGTCTCAAGATGATATCCCCAAGCTACTTTTCTTCCTTGATAGGGAAAGCCCAAGCCCTTTCCTCATGATATAATTTCTCTTCTTTCTTTGGAGCTCCATATATAGAAAGGAGTCAAATCTCCTGATTTGAAGAGGCAGGCTCTGGATGACAAATACTTTGGCAGGCCTAAACAAACAAGAGAGCAAATAAAGTTTTTCTCAGGAGAGAGTGTAGGTATATTTTTTTCCCCCTATAACCACTGCTGTTCCAACATCTCATGGTCCTCTGGTCTGTTTCAGAAGTCCCACCAAATAAAAAGAAATGATTCACAGGGTACTTTCTGGGGGAATTAGAAGGATAAACCAGAAACAACTGAATGTGTTTCAAAACACCTCAAGAT
Source organism: Antechinus flavipes (assembly GCF_016432865.1). Lineage (NCBI taxonomy): Eukaryota > Metazoa > Chordata > Mammalia > Dasyuromorphia > Dasyuridae > Antechinus > Antechinus flavipes. Next base: position 328,758,689 of record NC_067399.1, read on the forward strand.
ATTTGGAACAAAACCTTACTTAAATCCCAGGCATTATTAGTCTCTGACAAATATACCATCATCACGGAAAGATATCTTGGGTTTACATGGTGCAGTTAGCCTCACTTAAAGCTAGACTTTTTGGTTTGCCAAGAGTGGCTACTAAAGCCTTAAAAACTAAAGAGCAACTGGGGACTCTAAAAATTTACATTTGGCATACATCATTTCCTAACATTTCCAAGATTTTCTGTGGAGAGGGTCACTCCATTTCCCTAACAAGATGGAGATTTTCTTAGTTGTGCATATTGTAATACAATTATTGCCATGACCAAAAAGCTATCCATGTAATTTTGTATTATTAAACAATTTTTAAAAATCCTTGAAGAGCTTTGCAGTACTTTTCCTTTCACTGATTCTGGGACACAATTGCATACCTATCATTCACTGCACATGTTGGAAACCATGGTCCATGAGAACATGAAAACACAGAGATTCTTTTCTGAATTTTAAGTGTCAGCTCAAATTTAATCTAAACCCAGAGAAGGGAAATGAATTCAATTGAATTGTGATTATTTGACACTGGCAAAATATCTCTTCAAGATTAATGCAGACAACATATTTTCTATAGACTTCTCTTATGCCCAAGTTCCTGGATCAGAAAAGTTATAAAGAGTTGTTTAGTATATAGTAGAGGAACTTCACAATTCAAATAATGATCTGACCATCAAATGTGGGATCAAATAGCTGGCCAAAAAAAAAAGGTGGGGGAAAGAAATGCCAAGATAGAAGGGATGCACACATCCAATCATTCATATCAATATTGCCAGCTAAATGAGATAATACTTGTGGAAGTTTTTATAACATAAAAGTCCAACATATATAAAGAGAAATCCAATCTCTTAAAATCTTTCTATTTTCTGCAGCAAACTTAGCTGGAAGATAGTATGGAAATCCTATTTTCAAGATGGTTTAGGAAATGGTTTGCCTGAAGGCATTATTTTTAACTTGAGTGACAACTTTCAGAAGATGGTGCATTATTCTTCATTATTCTCTATGCACTAAAAATACATTTGCTTTTTCCTTGTATAGCTCATCAAAGAAACATGAAATGCTATAGTGAGTCAAGTCAATCTCTTGCCATTCTTTACATTGACATGTAGCTTCTATGACTTTAGTCTAGGAATGCTTTCTTGTCTCCTTTTCCCTTAGTTATATTACTTCTTCTGGCCTCCTTCTCTACAAAAGATTTCTCAGTGATTCTAGCCTACATTGATTGACATCTCTCCATTTTCTGAATTTCCACAGTGCTTATTGCTCTGACCAGATGTAGCTAGTACTTTGCTCTTCCTTTCTGGATTCTAAAGGTACCCCTGAGAGGATTGGGAATCTCTAATGCCTTAAGTTTGAATCCACATTCTGGTGCAATTTTCTTTCAACACACTGTTAGTTACTAGTGACTAACACTCTAGATCCATTTAACCAATTAACATCTGTTAATATTTACAAAGGAATATTATTTCAAAGATACAGCAAAAACAGAAGCACAAATATTTCTACCCAATTTCTTGGGAATATACTCCTTTCTATATTGTCATGGTCTCTAGGGAGAGTCATCTCAGACTCAATGCAGTTTCAACATAGCATGGGACCCATTAAATTCATATCCAAATGTAGCATTACTTGCTGTATGATTTCTTCTCTCAACTACTGGTGAGGTAATTTCTTGTTTTCAGGGATCCCAACACTACTTTACTCCTGGACATAACATTTAGTAAACTTTGTCCCTCAAAAGATTTTTTTCTTCTCTCACTGGAACATTATCATATAGAAAGAAATCAAACCAAGAGAAAGGACAAATTCTAGATGACTAATGCCTTTTAAATTCCCCCCAGTTCCAACTACAGGACCAAAGAAGCTCCTACTCACAATGTAGCAAGTAAGCTGGAATCAGTTACATTATGTAGCACTTGAGTAAACTTTGAACACTGAACATCCTCTTAAGAACTGGCTCATGAGCTAGACTTCAAGATAGCCCCGAGTGAGAAAGAGACCACCTCCCCTTATATAAGCAATTTATCACTTGCTCATCTGGTGTCGTATCTTTTCTCTGTTTCATGAATATAAATGTTATTTAAGGGCAACTCACATATCCTTTGGTCCTTTTATATATCCCATAGTACTTAGTGTCATGTTGGGCCCGAGAGACAGTATTATGTAGTGGCTTCAAGTTCTGTCCTTGGAGTCAGAAAAAATTGGGTTTAGATCTCACCTCTCTCAAGTTTATCTGATTCTCACTATTTCTCTGTCATTTAACCTTGATGAGTCTGTTTCCTAATGTCTAAAATAGGACTAATTATTCTGTTAGTTATACCTCACAGTGCTTTTGTGAAGTTCAAATGAGATGATGTATAGAAAGCAATTTTGTAAACTAAAAGCCACTATATGTCAATTATTCTTGTTAGTAAGTGCTTGATAAATACAGGGTGTCCTAAAAGTCTTAGCATTATTTTAAGCTATTAAAGCTTAAGAGTAAAGTATGACTTTTAGGGGCTTATAATACATTAAAACTTTTGGGATACCCTGTATTTATCATCAAAGAAATCTTGAGGGAATCAAGTGGCATTATGGAACACCAGAGGAGAATAAGGTAAAGAAATAGTCTTTCCACAAAAGTAAAATCAAGGTATCTTGGGGAAGTATGAATCTGACAACTTCCAACTTGGCTAATTCTACTCTGTCAGGCTGCCTATCTTTGAATGTGAATTGTGCCTATGTTTGGGGGCATGTTGCATCACTTAGATTAGTTATCTTTTTTTCAGTCTCTTGTTTGAGTACTCTAAACTGCTATCATAGAGATTTTCTCTGACTCAAGAACATAATTCTTATGCTAGTCAGTAGGATTTAAATTTCCTGGACAGGAAGGTAGGCAACAAATAATTTTAAAGTGTTTCTTGTGTTCCAAGAACATTGTGCTAAGCACTGGGATGCAAATGTAAATGAAAAGAAAGATAGTTTATGCTCTAAATAAGGGAAAGCAACAAGAGCTTAAAAAAAGAATGGGAATGGAAAGGAGAACATTTTCATGGCTAGGAATGGTGGTAAAGTCCAGGGAATCAGAAACATGATTATTAAGGGATGGAAACACTGCCAGAACTCCCCTCCCCAATGTGGAGATACCCAGGAAGAGAAAGCATAAGCTGCTGAAGGCATATCCAAGGTAAGAGGTAAAACTATTTCATTTGTGTTATTGTAATTCCCAGCACCAAGCACAGACTCTTGCACATAGTCAAGGCTTATTAAATAGTGACTGAATTGAATAAAGGAAGAAAAGAGAAGATGAGAGTACAGACACCTTTTTAATCATCTGTGTATATATCTAAGTGCTTGACTTGACTGTATTTTTCCTTATTTTGATTGCTCTTAATATATATTTAGAATCATTTTGGTGCTATAAATCATTTTGGTGCTAGATAGGTAGGTAGTGCCATAGTGCATAGAGGGCTGGGCTTGGAGTCAAGAACGTATCATCATGAGTTTAATTCTGGTCTCAGACACATGCTAGCTGTGTGATCCTGAGCAAGTCACTTTACCCTCTTTATCTCAGTTTCTCAGTAAAAAGAGCCAGAGAAGGAAATGGCAACCCACTCTAGTATCTTTGCCAAGAAAACTTCAAATGGAGTTATGAAGAGTTAGGACTTTCTTTCAAGTACCAGTATTGATTGGTTTGCCAGTAGAAGTATTTATGGGTTAATAGGGGCTACTTTTTTAGGGGGTGTTACTTATGGAAAGATTTATTTTGTTTTTAAAATTGATTGGAAACATGTTTCTAACCCAAGGGTATCTGCAACGAACCATAAATACCACAACTAAATGAAATTAAGTCCTGTGGCTAACAGCTAAAAGTACACATAAGAGAGAAGAAAATGACAGAATTATTTATAAAACTGATCTCTTTGTGTCTGTGAGAGGGAAAGGGCTTGGTAGAGAGGGGGAGTATACCAGAAGTATAAAATTAGAAAATAACATTTATTGAGTCTATTGTCAATTTTGCAATTAATTTTCTTTTGGAAAGATGAAAATACACAACATATTTCAAACAGAGCAGCCACAATATGGTTTTCTTATTAAATATGCTCTGGGCCAATTAAATATAAGATAAAGTAACTTTTGATGCCTTAGAATTTTTTCCATTTGGAATATTTTCAGAAAAGGATTGTATAATATCCTCATGGCTTCATCATAAGGGGATGTGGTACAGTAGATTGCCATATGCTCTTATAATTGCCATATTTCCAGCTTATGTAACATGATAGAGTTTTGTTCTTTTTCTTTTTATCTCTTATTTTTTATGTACATGATGCAAAAAACTTTCACATTTTTGAGGAGCTACAGAGCTCTTTTTATGAATGATATTGGGAGAGAAAAATCATAACAAAAGGAGAAAACCATGAGAGAGAAAAATAAAACAGAAAAAAGAAGTGAACAAAGCATGTGTTGATTTACATTCAATCTCCATAGTTCTTTTTCTGGATGCAGATGACATTTTCTGTCCAAAGTCTATTGAGATTGCTTTGGGTCACTGAACCATTAAGAAGAACCAACTCTTTCATACTTGATCATCATATAATCTTGTTTTTTTTTTTTTTATTCTTATGGTTAAAATGTACTTTTGAGAAAAAGAGATATAGCAAGGCAAAATACCCCAAACTTTTAAGATAGACTGACTCTATAAGAAATCATAAGTTTCAGCAACCTGTTGATTGAAGTAAATCAATTGACTTCTTGATTTCTTCTATTTATGAATTCAATTCATATATGTATTGATGTTATTAATGGATTTTTTAGGGAGTTCAAGTTATTTTCAGGTTTTTCCATCCTTATTCTTGTTGGATTAAATTTACCTCCAATTTCTCTATGTCAAAGAGGTTATCCTCACTTCTATGGTAGCATTATGAGACTGAGTTCTAGAACTCAACAGTTTTCACTTGAGTCTTGGGACCTCAAGATGAGTTGATAGCTATTTTGGGATCTTCAAGTTATTACTGAAGGGGTCAGAGAATAGTATTTTAGGAGTTAGAGTAGGAAAGTGGTTTGAACATCATTTATTCTAATCTCATTTTAGAATTAAGGAAACAGGAACAGAAAGGTTGGAGTTCCTAGAGGTCACACAGATAGAAATTGATGAACTGGGATTTGAACCCTTTCAATCTTCAAATCTTCTGATACCAGTTCTAGTTCCTCTTCTATTACATTATTCTATCTCTGACATTCAGGAAATAAATTGAATAGTTAATAGTCTAACTGATATCACAGATCTACTCTTTTGTTATAAACTTTTCCCTTGTCTATGATCTGATATGATCAGATATAGATCTGATAGTAAAAATTTTCATGTTCTCCTAATTTGCTTATGACACTGCCTTTTATGTCTAAATCATGTAGCAATTTTGACTTTATCTTGGTAGGTTATGTGAGATGTTGATCTATATCTAGTTTTTTTTTTTTTTTTTTCAGGCTGCTTTTCAGCTTTCCCAGATTATTTTTAAAATCAAATAGTGAGTTCATTCCCTAAGGTTTGGATTTCTAGGGTTTTTCAAAGACTAGACTCCTGTGGTCATTTTTTTCTTTATGTTTTCATGTAATCTATTTCAATGATCCACCATTCTATTTCTTGGCCAGTAACAGATTTTTAATGATTGCCACTTTATAATATAATTTGGAATCTGCTTTTGTCATACTACTTTCTTTTGCATTTTTTTCATTGATTCAATTGAAATTCTCCATATTTTGTTCCAGGAAAATGTAGTTATTATTTTTTTCTACTTGGTAGTTTAATTGGTATGACACTGTTGAATAAGTAAATTAATTTGGGTATAATTGTCATGTTAGCTTGGTCTGTTCATAAGCAATGAATATTTCTTTGATTGTTTAGATCTGGCTTCATTTGTGTGAAGAAATGTTTTCTCTTTGTGTTTATATAGTTCCTGTGTGTATCTCTTGGCAGATAGACTAACAAGTATTTTATAGTGTCTGCAGATATTTTAAGTAGAATTCTCTTTCTCCTTCTACTAGATTTTATTAGTAATGTTGATGATTTACGTGGGTCTATTTTTCAGTCCTGCAGCCTTGACAAAGTTGTTCATTATACCTTTTTTAGTAGATTCTCTATGGTTCTCTAAGTGTAACATCATCATCTTCACAGAGTTTTATTTCCTCATTACCTATACTTCTCCCTTCAATTTCTTTTTCTTGTCTTATTGCATTTCTAGCACATGATTGAATATTAATAGTGATAATAGACATCCTTTTTCACCCCTGGGAAAATTTCTAGTTTATTCCCATTACTGATAATGCTCACTCCTGGTTTTAAAGAGATACTACTTGTCATTTTAAGAAATTTATTTTATTTTCTAGTGTTTTTAATAGGGAATGGTGCTGTTATTTTGCCAAAGCTTTACCTGCATTGATGGAATCATTTGATTTTGAATTTTTCTTTGAGAAACTGAGAAATATATATTATTACAGGAGCTAGAGGTAATGGAGCATGAAATTGTTCTATGAAGAGAAATCTACATTACAGGACATCATAAGAATTAATTTTGATGATTCTTGATATCAGTGGTATGATCATGTACAGCTGTACAACTAAGAATATGATCTTGAATAGAAATTTGAGTAGATTGATATCTTTGTAATATCATTCTACCCAACCAAAATATAGCAAATGACAATAAATTGAGCTCACTGGGAGATACTTTTTGCTCTATTCATAATGGTCTGAACATTGTGTTTATAAAATGATAGTGTTGGCTTGGACCTGAATTATGTCTTAGTCACTTAAGTTTAGGGAATATAATTACATTTAAATTTACTTTGCAACTTCCTTCTATTTAGTTTGTAGCTGTCCCTTCTATCCTTTCTGTGGTTTGGGGAGGGAAAGGGGAGAGAAGGGAGAAGCATAGAATTGGTGGTAGGTAGGAAGAATGAGAAAATGTGTGCAAGTTGAATTGATGTGATTTAGTAACAATAAAGAGGTGCCATGGACACAGAGGGAGAGAGATTTGAGGGTGGAATGGTGACAGTCTCTCTCCTGTGAGTTTGTCACTGTGTCTACTCCCTTTTCTCCACAATGAACAGTCCAAATAAGAAGCTGAGGGGAGACCGTGTCAGTGACAGCATTCTAAGGGAAAAGCAGTAGCCTCCAGAAGTTCTATTTGGCACCAGATATTAAAGCTATTCTTCATGTTATGAATATTACCTAAAACTGAATTATTGAGTCTTTCTATAAAGATACATCGTGTAGGATTACATCAGTTAGTAAACAACAACAACATTTTGAAGCACATACTCTATACCAGCCATTATATTAAGTACTGGGAATACAAATATGAAAAAGAAAGACAATTTTTGCTCCAAGGAACTTACACTGTAATAGGTAAAGACAACACATAAAAGGAAGTTGAAAAGTTCATGATTGAGTCTCAACCAAAGGATTGTAGCTGGATAGAAAATGAATAGCTATCGTGGGAGCCCTCTTTAAATGGAAACTTTGGAAGGAGTTCTTTGTTCTATCCTCCAGTTCTTGAATCAGAGAGGTAGAGGGTATTGAGGGTATTAATGAGGTATGAGTGTTATGGCTGCTGCAATCTCACACCAATAATGATTTTCTGATGAGATTCCTGGGGTCATGATGGAGTCCAATTCAAAGGAGTGCAATGATTGGTTGCAGACACTTAATATTAGGTATTCTCCTATGTCCTCTAGCCAGAAGATTAGATGGAGGGACTGAGCTATGTATTTCCTAGAACTCTTGGGATTGAATAGGCTTGTTTCTGTCTGGGAACTGCTTAGTCTGAGAGAGGCCACAGTTGTACAATTGAATGCTAGATTTTTCATATATTTTTATTACTTATACTGTCTCTATGCAAGATATATAGCTCTGTATATAGTTGAACATGGTTTATCTGTTCCTTTGGAGAAGTGACTTCATTTTGGCAAGATAATATAGCAAATCAAAGATAAATTCAGTGGAAGAGGTGAGATTTACTATAGGTAGGGACTTAAGAACTGAATGTAATTGGAAAAATTCCATATTGATCCAAACTGCATAGATTATGAATAACCATGGACACCAAGAGACAGGGAGAAATGTATGATAGAAGGTTGTTCACATTATTTAAGAAATGAAGACATTGACTTTAAAAAATGAAGAAATTAGGGGCAGCTAGGTGGCACAGTGGACACACTACTAGCCCTTAAATTAGGAGGATCTGAATTCAAATTTGGTCTCAGACACTTAACACTTCCTTGCTGTGTGACCCTGGGCAAGTCACTTAACCCCAATTGCCTCAGCAAAGAAAGCAGTAGATTGTTTTTCCTCAGTATTTTTGCTCATTGGATGCCATAACAATCATAATGTCCTGTTGAATAGATAGGACAAATAGCAGAATTGCTTTAGATGAAATTAAAACTTCACTTTTAATAAATCAACAAGAATTTGTTGAATTAAAGGAGAAGAGAAAGGTCGCCTCCTTAAAGCATGCTCAATATGCTCAGCTTTATATAAAACTCATATAACAGGTGAATAAGTCCTTACTTTTGACACTAAGTGATGAAGGTACATCCTTTAATTTCCAAGTCTTGGAGCATGTGCACGCTTAGCTGTGATAAAGTGGTGATGAAAAGCTCTTTAACTGAATGCTGAGCCAGAATTGAGGATGTTTATAAAAAGCACAAAAATATTAAAACCTCTTTCTCTTTCTCCTTGGTGCTTTCTGGTAAGAGAGAAAAAAAATGCTACAAGCATCAGTGTGAAAGTCCATCCCCAGATGTGGGAAAATAGGGACACTGATACGTTGTTGGTGGAATTGTGAACACATCCAACAATTCTGGAGAGCAATTTGGAACTATGCTCAAAAAGTTATCAAATTGTGCATACCCTTTGATCCAGCAGTGTTTCTACTGAGTTTATACCCCAAAGAGATACTAAAGAAGGGAAAGGGACCTGTATGTGCCAAAATGTTTGTGGCAGCCCTGTTTGTAGTGGCTAGAAGCTGGAAAATGAATGGATGCCCATCAATTGGAGAATGGTTGAGTAAATCGTGATCTATGAACATTATGGAATATTATTGTTCTGTAATAAATGACCAGCAGGATGAATACAGAGAGGATTGGCAAGACTTACATGAACTGATGCTAAGTGAAATGAGCAGAACCAGGAGATCATTATATACCTCAACAACAATACTACATGAGGATGTATTCTGATGGAAGTGGATCTCTTCGATAAAGAGATCTAGTTCAGTTTCAATTGATCAAGGATGGACAGAAGCAGCTACACCCAAAGAAAGAACATTGGGAAGTGAATATAAAGTGTTTGCATTTTTGTTTTTCTTCCCGGGTTATTTATACCTTCTGAATCCAACTCTTCCTATGCAACAAGAGAACTGTTCGGTTCTGCACACATATATTGTACCTAGGATATACTGTAACCTATTTAACATGTATAGGACTGCTTGCCATCTGAGGGAGGGGGGTGGAGGGAAGGAGGGGAAAAATTGGAACAGAAGTGAGTGCAAGGGATAATGCTGTAAAAAATTACCCTGGCATGGGTTCTGTCAATAAAAAGTTATTTTAAAAAAAAAAGAAAGAAAGAAAAGAAAGTCCATCCCCAATCTGGTTACCATGTGGCTGTGAACACAGAGTGATGCCTGTTTCTTTTGTCTTTCTTTTGTTTCTTCTTTCCAGATCTTCATCAAATGGACATCAGATATGGAAGAGAACAGGTGATTATCCTGTGAGAGGTCAGAAGAACCATTAGAAATCCAGCATTCAGAGTCCTTGGTAAAGTCTATTGGTCATTACAGCAGTCAAACAGTCCTTAAAAGCATACTGTGTGACACAGGCTAGCAGTGAATCCACTTCCCCAAAAAACCTCTAAAGAAAGGAACCAAATCATTTATTAACTATGTTACACACAGAAGTAAATTTGGTGGGAGAAATATAACATTTAATCGATTTAACATGGGTTAAGTTTGACTCCATTCTCTCCAGGGATGATAAAGAACAGTATATTCCCCGTCTGGGAAGATTTTATGAAACTTTCTGTATTTTCTTTGTTAACACCCTTGTACTAATGAGTGTTAGCTGACTATCAATATTGAAAAGACAATCATTTAAATTGATGTTGGGGAGATATTGACTGACAATTTATATTGGGAAACATGCCAGATGGAAGGCTTATGAGTAGCAGCAGTAGAAAACATTCCTAATCCCTCAAGATTTAAAATCTTGGGACTCAACTTGCTGAGAGTGGGCGACAGTGGGAAAAATAGGTTAAAAATGAGCCCAGAACCCTAAATGATTTACCTTTGAAGATCACTCCTCTTCCTCAAATAAAATTAAACTAAATCAAACCAAGCCCTCATTTAATTGATATATTTATATTGGGACTCAAAGAATGAATAACATGTTAAAACTGAAATTGACATTATTTATTTTTCAACATATTATAACAATGACAAAATCATGACCTAGAAATTTCACCAATTTGCACTAATTCACAAATCCAATAAATGGCAAATGAAGGGCTTAAAAGCAAATCTGATTCTAAGTTTAGAGTTCTTCATACTTCATACACTCCACTATTCTCATATAGTAAAAGGCAGAAGATACTGATTCATATTCATCCTGTCCCCAAATTAACATTTATCACATTTAGTATGTCAAGGCACTGCTAGTGATACAAAGATAAAACTGACAGAAAATATCTGACCTAACCAAAGATACCTTGAACTCCTTAAAAAATATGTCTACTTAATACATTGTCTATTGTAGTAGTCTCCTGTTTACAATAATCTTTTTTTCTTCATATTTTAAGGTTGGCAAAGCATTTTACATGATGTCCTATAAGGCTTATAACCTTACATTTCCATTTTGTAGTTGGAAAAACTTAGGCTCAGACCTATATAGGATCACACAACCAACAAGCTTCTGAAGCCAGAATTGAACTAAACTCTTTCTAACAGTTAAGTCTATAACTCTATTCACTGTCCTCTGTAATCAGTAATTATGATGAGTAATAGCTTTCTGATCAATCCAAAGGGTAAAAATAGCATGTTAATAGGATGGAAAAAGCATTGCCCTTGGAATCTGGTTCAAATTCTGTTCCTGTCCTCCACTATCTAGTATTAACTTGGCTTCTTTTTCTATGTATTTTCTGCATATTCTATTTTAAAGAATTCTAGGTTTTATATATTTTATTCTATGTATATGCTTTCTATATATTTTATACATTCTATATATCTATATCTATATATTCTATATATTTTTAAAGAACTAGAATTTGAAGGGGATATTTGAAGCTAATACAACCTCCTCAAGTAAAGAAATTGAGGCTAAATGACATGAAGGATTTTACCTAATAATAACAAATAATTACAAGAAGGGCTAAGATTTGATCTGAGATCCTTTGACTCCAAAAGTGACAATTTTTCTATTAGTTTATATTTTGTGATTCTTGCATGTGAGTACTGACTTTCTAATTAGAAAGGAAGTTTTTTTCAGAACAGGGATATTGCCTTCTTCTGTAATCTTCTTACCTTCTCTCCCAGTGCCTGTCTCAATGCTTTGCACACAGTTGTTGCACAATAAATGTTGAATAACCCTGTGTAAATATAAGACTGTTGTTACTTTTTATGAAAACTATTTTGGAAAGACTCCAAGTAAAGCAGTTCACCGAGGCCCTGTTTTATCACTATAGAAATGGGATCCTTGGACGGCTTAGCTTAAAATGTTGTGAAGAAAGCATTTTGCAAACCTTAAAATAATGTATAAATGTGAGTTGCTATTATTATGATTTCCTCCTCAGTCCTTCAATAGACTTCCTGATTAGAATGTGCTGCTAATGCATTAGTAAAAATTGGACTAATGTTGACTTTTTTCCCTCTGCAGCTTAAATTAATTTCCATGCTTCCTTTCATAATGTATTGCTTTTTCAGGGTAAAATACTTTTTTACACTACTATATTTTATCTTTTCTCTTTTTTACCTAAACTAAGCAAAAGAGAGATAGCCAGTAATTCTTTATAGTCTTCTTTCATTTGTTTTCTTCTCAAATTACTATTTATGATTTAAAAACATGAAGTCCTTTTTATCAACATATGTGTGTGTATATAAATATAAATGCATCTAGAGTTGAGCGTGGGCTATACATTTGACTAAATAGTAAGCATTTGTTTAACAATAATTGAAATAACAAATTGGGGATTTAATACTCTGATTTAGCTCTACTATTTAACTACTAGGTGGCATAACTAACCATTATCATGATCTTATTATCAAAAAGTTCAGGTTCTGGCAAACCCATGCTCATCTTGGTGGTTTTGTTTTCCACCTCACTCTGGAGGAAGTAATGGGGAAATATTAACCTATCACTGATTCTCAGAGAGAACTTTTCATATCCACCTAATATATGGATGGCCATGCTTGTTTTGATAGTTTAAGAATTGTTATCGTCCTATGATAGTTGGTTTACTCAATCAGTATTTGTTCTATGTCTACTCCATCTGAAATCCCATCTTCATCTTGAGACCCTATATTTGAATTAGTCAGAATTGTGTCCCCATTGTGCCTTCCAAAAAATCCATTGGAAGCCAAATGTTCCCAATAGATCTGTTTAAAGTACATTTCAATATGTCCTGCAAACTTCGGAAGAAGCATTCCCATTATTTTGGTTCCAATGAGAAAGGGAAATATTCCTTATCATGTGTCTAGTCTACTTTTATGTACACCTATGGTTTTGTTGTTCACTTGTAAAATAATGGTGTTCAAAAACTTTTTTTTTTTTTTTTTTTTTTTGCTGAAGCAATTGGGGTTACGTGACTTGCCTAAGGTCACACAGCTTAGAAGTGTTAAGTGTCTGAGGTCCAATTTGAACTCAGATCCTCATGACTTCAGGGCTGGTGCTCTATCCACTATGCCTCCTAGCAGCCTCTCAAAAACAGTTTTTTAAAGAAAAACATGGTTAAATTATATTTAAATTTATGCTTTTGAATTGAGCAAAAATTGTTCCAATCTAACTAAAAGTAGTGGAATGAGTTAACATAAGGATTTTCATTTCAGAAAATGTGCCAAACACCTTAATATAAACAACTTTAACAAAATGTCCCTCTAAGGAGGTAGAACTAGGGGAAATAGCTGTGAGCTATATTGTTAGGTGCTTCCAAGGAAGCCATGAATTAGTAGAGGAACTGTTTTACAATTCAAGAAAAACAAAATAATTACCCATTCCTGGCAAAAGATTTGCCATTTGACACAGATTGCAGACCTCAAACATTTAGAAAGTCAGAGGTGTATCCCAAAGGAAATCAGAATAAATGATTTTATTTTTAAAATGATGGAAATTAAACACAAATTAAGAGAAAAGAAGTAATGGTAAAAGGCTTCTGCATTGTTACTACATTTTTATTTTTAGACTCTTAAAGAAATATAAAGGATCCATTCCAAGTTTTGAATCTGCCAAATGTTCTATCTTGAATATCCTAAAAGGGAGAAATCCCAGTGCTTTAATGATGGAGAAATAATCCATAGTCTTAGACATCCTACTGGAACTATTTTTCTCATTGTTAGTTGTTGAATATCTATCTTTTACTTTTATGTCAACAGATTCCTACTTCCCATTTCCTGTGCTCCAACTCAGTATTGCTTTTGGAAAGGACTTTATTCCTTAATCAAGTCCTTATTAAACACATAACCTTTCCTAATCTCAATTCTTCTCTTCTGGGTAAATGTAGGAGACAAATTGATTCCATCTCTGGAAATAGTTCAGAAATATAAGCAGGAGAGATAAAAAAAAAAAAAGTTAAATGAAGCTGTTTAATTAGCTTTGATCTAATCATTAATATAATTTATGGTCTTTTTCAACCTCTGATATGTACTCTTATTTACCAAGCAAATTTTAGGGTCCTGCTTTTTAAAAATAAAGAGTATCTGTTCTTTTATGTTTGGGAGAACCTTTCTCCTCATAACAATTGAGGATTTCAGGAATTCTCCTAGGAACAGTCTCAGTTAATACTTTAATGCCCAATTCTTAAACTATGGTTCATGATCCCATATGTGATCTCATGACTGAATGTGGGGGTCACAGATTATGATTTATTATCATTTAATGTTTGATTTGTATACCTATTTTATATACCCACATACTTGGGGTCACAAAAATTTCTCAGATTAAAAGAGGATGTAAGTGAAAAAATTTAAGAAGCCCTGCTCTGGAGCAGTTTGAGAGTTAGTGGTTCTCTATAATGATCCAAGGAATTTAGCTAAAAATTCTTTATCAGTGTTTTAAGTAGCAAATATTCAATATTATATTACACACACACACACACACACACACACACACACACACACATATATTTTCCCTATGTGCATGCTTAAACCATTATAGGTTTGTTTCTGAAGTGATATGAAAATGCAATGATCATGAGTACAAAGATTTTGGTATTTATAGAATGATCATATCAAATTCTGACGACTTCTAATTAAGTGCAGCTAAATTAGACTGGAGAGTTCATTGTTGCTGAAATGGGTTTTCAGAACCGAAAATGTTAGGAATCACTACCATAGAGAAGGCAAAACATGTTCTGTAAGAAACTCTATTTAATTTTTTTTTCTTTCTTTTTTTTCTTGTTGCAGCGCAGTAAAGATCTTATTTGTCTCATGAGTGGAATGTCCTTAAATTAGTCATTGTTTTTGAATTAGTAAAAGGAGTTGATGGAATGAACTGGACTATTCAGTCGAATGCTAATGATTATGATATCCTAACAAAATAAAACCTTCACAAGAAATACCATAATTTCAGGGTTGTTAAAAGGGACCTTAATAGCTTTCTAATCTAAGCCATATTATATTATATGTTATTATATAATATAAGGGGCAGCTAATTGTCACTGAGTGCTGGCCTGAAGTATGGAAGACTCATCTTTCTGAATTCAAATATAACCTAATATATTTTCTAGCTGAATGACTCTGGGTAAGTCAATTAATCCTGGATACCTCAATTTCCTCATCTATAAAAATCGAGTTGGAGAAGGAAATAGCAAACCATATAATATAAGAACAAATGATGATCCACTTATGCTTTGAGACTTCCTATTTTATGAGGCAATCCATTCTACTCTTGAATACTTCAAATTATTAGGAAGCTATTCCTTATTTTAAACTTAAATTTGTCTCTTTGATTCAACTGGGTAAGCATTTATTAAAAGCTTACTACTACTATAATTGGGGATATATAGACCAAAAAAAAAAAAAAAAAAAAAGGAATAAAACAAAGTCCTTCCACTCAAGGAACTTACACTATTGGGCATAAGCTATTTTTTGTAGTTTCAATCTGTTGTCATGTAGACATAGATCTGCTGATACATAACTGGTGCATAAATTGTTCCTAGCAGCTGGATGTGTTGGTAGAAATCTGTATAAAGGAATGAGACCTTGTATTTTGTGTTGGGTAGAGAGAAGCCTAGAATAAGTTCATAAATTTAGAATTTGGGATAGAGAACTTATACTGTTCCTTTGTTATCTTTTCTTGACTATTCAGCATTTGTTCCTTATTCCTTTGTTTAGAATATTAGGGGGGGAAAACTTTGTAGGGGTGGGGCTGCTGGGGAAACAGCACCACTGTTAAGGGAGCATAGATCTGATTCATTCATTCCTTTTCAACTGGGGACTGACAAACCCAATTAGCTGATAGGAACCATGGATTTATGGGGCTTAAAAAACCACTCAGCCTAGGAAGCTGAGAGAATGCCAAGGGCTAGAGTTAAAGAATTTAGGGAACATAGCTCCCCTGGGAAGGAACAGTGAACTGAACAATGGAGATTTGTCATAACTGCTGCTCTCTAGTAGTTCATTAATACTAATCTCTGGGGTATATAGTGCTCTGACACATTACCTGGAAAGAAGGCAAATTCTCATCATGCTAGGAAATAAGTGAACCAACCTTGCATTCTGGACAATTTAACATTTCTGTCAAGACCTTGCATCCTAGACTAAAATAAGGCAGTTATATTTCAGTTTTTAGTCTACTGTTGAGAAGGAAAGTTTGATGGTGGGCTAAATAGCATTATTGACTCAGAGATTTAGAGTTGAAAACATCCTTAATATGTGATTTAATCCAAAACCTTTATTTTATATATGAGGAACTTGAGGCATGATGAATTTAAATAACTTGCTCAAGAAGATACAACTAATAAATATCATAGGCAAGATTCAACATTTCCAGACTACAAGTTTATATTTTTATCTACTATGCCATTTACTCTTGCTAGAAAACTGAATTATCTTCCCAATATATTTCTATCAACTCATTTGTGGTAGGCCTTCTCTTTCTTTCCAAATTAATTTGTTCTGAAAAACTAAGTTAGAAAGGGGGCAGGTAATTGGAAATTCAATGGAAAATGGCAACGGCAATGGAAAAATGGTTAATGAAATGGAAAAGATTAAAAGATCACAAATAAATATGGAGCTATAAGTGACCTTATCCAACTTCCTCATTTTGTAGATGAGTAAATTGATAAATGAAGGGGCTAACTAACTTGCTAAGAGTCACATCTATATAAGATAACATGAGTGGGATTTGAATTGAGGTCATATTTTACAGACCCAGCACATATTCCACTATGCCATGTGGTTCTCAAAGTATGGTCCTTGAGGTTCTAAAATCTTTCAAGAGATCTGAAAAATCGGATTTATAAGATAAATATAATCTGTTTCTCTTCAATTTTTTTTACAGCACGGTTTTTAATATCGGGGTCATATAGTCATTTAGAACATATTATGGAATATGGTACAAAGTGTTAGTTTAAGCCTAATTTGTATCCTTCTGCTTTTTGGTTTTCTCAGCAAGTGTTATCAAATAGAAAGTCTTCCTAACATTTTTTATTATTATTATTGACATTGACTGTTTAGTCCTGATATTCAAATTCCAGTGTTTCAGCTTCTCTTTTTTTTTTTTCTAATTTAATCCCTATTTTTTTAACCAATGCAAGAAAATTTTGATGATTGCTAATTTATAACATAATTTATCTCATTTTTTCATCATATTTTTTTCAATACTTTTAAGGAAAAACTAAATTACTCAGCTTGGAAATTTCTGCTCTCATATTCCACCCTTTCATGACATAATCCTAAAAGCCTTCTAGAAGATCTTCTACCACTTAAATGGCTTTAAGATTTTTATCAGACAACCCTAACATTAGGGATTCAAAAAACCTGGAATAGGAATCACTGAAAAAGGAAAACTAAAACAAAGAGATTGAAAACAAATAAACAAAAAAGACAGTAAGTCATATAACAATTTCCTGAAGTAATGAATAAATATTGAGGAAAATGAAGACCAGGAAATCTAAAGCTTCCCCTCCCTCTATTTGGAAAGATTAGCTGTTGGTTCTTAAACATTTGGTCTATGTTCTGGTTTTGTAGTAATGGTGGGTTGCGATATCTTAAATGATGATATTTCCCACATGGTCACCAATTGTCTTAACAAGTCACAGATATAAAGTATCCAAGAGGCTGTTACCTTCTTGCATTCAGCATATTCCAGTTTCAAGGATAATACTGGCAATCTTTATATACTATCAATCTACTCAGTGTTCCCTGGCCCACCAGTCAGAATCTCTCTCTCTCTCTCTCTCTCTCTGTGTCTCTGTCTCCCCTTCTTATGGGTATATTTCTTCCTTTCTCTCTCTCCCTTCTTTTGTCTTTCTCTCCGTCTCTGTGTCTCTCTTTCATTGCTGAACAACTGTAGAACATTTCATCTCTAATCTCTGTGCAGCAATGAGGAAAACCTCATGATAAGCAACCCGCTAGCCAGAACCACTGCCACAAGCTCCCAAAGCAAGAGTTTCTCAGGGATTCATCTTCCCTTGCATCATCCTTTTACCTCTTTATTGAGGCCATTACAAAATCATCTTGACAAAGATGTCAAATGTAATATGCCAGAACTGATTCCGGTTGGTCTGGGAACTCAAATTTGAGATTGGAATGAATCAAGGTACTTGAAGCCTACTGAAGCGTTAACAAAAGAAAGTTTACTTAACCACAGCAGGGAAGGGATATTCAGTGAATGAGGAGAAATACAGCCTTGACTCAGTTGGGTTAAACTTTCCTTCATCACTCATTCTGTTCTACAGGTCAGACACCTGAAAAGGGAAACAGGTGACTATTTGTGCCTTGAATTTTTGGTCACTACAGCCCTTGAGCTAATTAAGTCCTTGGAATTGTTTCGTCCTTTTTATGAAAAAACAAACCAACAGACAAACCTGTTTGGCCTAGGACCTTTAGACACCTACCACACCAATCATATTTTTTCTTCCTTGAGAACAGATCAAAGGAAAACTTTGAATGAATGAAGAAGTTTTTGATGCTAAAGGTTGTTAAATGGTAAGATGGGTTTCTTAGAGCAGTTTCCTGCCCAGGGAATCTTTCAGTATAGGAAAAATACTGGGCATATTTAGGTGAAAGCTGTCTGTAGTCAGCGATACCTAAATGTCTTTCAGAGAGCAGATTAAGCCCTTTTTGTGCTTGATTTTATGATACTACATCCCAGTTTGCATGAGCATTTGAAGCTCATGAATATCTGATTGAAGAGAGTTCCTTAATGCCTGTAAAAAGTAATTTTAAACACTAATAATAAATACATTATTTAGCTATTTTCTATTAGTTCATTTTATCCCCCTAACACCTTGGGCAGTTAGAGCTATAGTTATTACTATCTTCATACACAGGAAGAAACTAAGTGAAATTATATGGTCTGCCCAGACCATATAAAGCATGTGAGAGAAGATTCAAACCCAGGTTTACTTAACTACTCATTCAGCACTTAATCTCTGTGCAGTTTCCTATCTTTCTATTTCCTTGTTGTCTACACAGCTCTTCTATCTTAAAGTGTTTTCAGTGAATTACTGCTAAGTTGGCTTCCTGATAGCAACTTGGTTCAATCAATCAGTAGTCATTTTTACGTGCCTACTTTCTGCTAGAGCTTTGCTAAGAGCTAGGGAGCTGGAACTGACAGATAATTGTTAAATTTTCAATAAGACCTTTTATACTTCATAAATCAGCAAATGTTACAGAGCAGAACTTGATTTATTGTTTTTTTTCATTATCCACAAAGTGAAAGAAAAATATTAATACTACAGATTAAGCTTTAAAAATGTAATATGTATACTTTTTAGAGAGAGAGCTGATTCATTAAACATTTAGAGAGAACTAGACATAAGGTAATAAAGTTTATAGTTGTAAGGTCCCTTAGAGATTTAGTATTAAAATACTCATTGTACAGATGATGAGAGTGAGAATTTGAGAGATGTGTTCAATATTATATAAGTAATTAAGTAGAGGAGTGATATTTTGAATTCAGGTCCTTTGTCTCCCAATCCTAGGGCTGCTTCTACTATGTTGTTATTCAATCATTTAATCATGTCCAACTCTTTATGATTCTATTATTGGTTTTTCTTGACAAAAAACCCTGTAGTTGTTTGCTATTTCCTTCTCCAGTGAGTTAAGACAAAACAGCTTAAGTGATTTGCCTAGCATTAATGCCACATCTTCCTGACTTTAGGCTTGGTTGTCTATTCACTGTGCCATGTAACCATCCTATTACTTCTACTATATCACATTGCTATTTGCTTATATGGAAAGAGATTCTATAAAAATGTTTTTTTTTTTTTTTAAAGAATGGATTCTGCAAGCAAATTAAATATGGCTTCCTGTAATCTTATTTTCTCTGTGGATTTCCTTAATAAACCACTTCATCAGAGAAGCATGGAAGTAAACCTTATCTCATCCCTAATAAGAATAGGATATACAGATGAAGAAAAGAACCAGGTACTGAGACCAAGTGCCAGCCAGTGACTCAGTCAGGAAAAGAAGCTCTTCCTAATTTATGTTATTGACATCCTCCAAATTCTCTGAGTTGGAGCAAAGTCCCAGGAATCTTTTCCTTGTTTTGGTTCTATTCCTAGTTCTAGGGTTTCTTAGATAAGAATATAAATTTCATATACAAAATGATAGTTTTGACTGTTTTAGTGGGATTATGGATCTGAAAATTATGAGGAATCACATCTTCCATCACTATTATTCCAAGGTGGGTTTATTTCTTCTACATGAGGAGAGTAGGGCAAAGAAGGGAGGAATGGATTTCAAAGGGAATAGATTTTGTGAATTGGAAATGCCCATCTCTGTGCATATTCCCATATATGCTGACATTCCTTGCTAAATTCCATATTGAATAAGCAGGTAAATTTGTGCCAGAATTCTTAATCTGTTTAAAGAAAAAAAAATATGGTTAATACTCTGGTCTTTTTCTTCTTTTAAAGTATCCCTCCCCTCTTTCTTTATAAAGGAAGCCTTGAAAAGCATTCATCTGTCTGAATTTTCTTTGAGACTTTACTTATTAACCAGAGACAGGCAACAGTACCTCATCTTATATCATCTTTGTCCCTACTAGAAGTGTTGTGTGTCTGTCTGTGTTAACAATTGAAGGCTTAAGCTCAGGGAAACTCATGTGCTAATGGTGAGTGGCAGTTTTATAAACAGAGTCTGTTTGAGTTAGGCTTGAATTGCCTGCTGACATAGAAACTCTTGGGTGATTGTCAGAGCATTTGGGGATGACGTTGGCTCTAAAGAATGTGGATGACCATTATTGTATCAGTTTTATAATTCATCTTCTAATAAACAGCAATTGAAGAATGGAGTGTGGGATTCATCAAATTCTGTGTTGTTTTGCACTAGGGAGTGTTGTACATTTTGTTACAGAGCCAAAGCCAAATGCAGCTGTTTGAATTGTCCTTGGTGTTCCACTTTTACCAAAATATTGACAATAATTATTCTTGTTTGACTTGCCTAATGAAGGCCATTCCAAGGAACCTGGTTGAATCTGCCTTCCTTGGTTCCAGAGGGAGAGTAGTGTAGTGAAAAGAGTGCTAGATTTGGAGTCAAGAAGACCTAAAGCCAGATTTGCCCATAAGCACATACTAGCTGTGTGATCCTAGGCAAGTCATGTAACCTCTGTTGGTCTCAGTTTTCTCACCTGTAAAATGGGGATAATGATAGAATTTGCTTCTAAGGATTATTGTGAGAATGAAAGAAGATAATTTTAAATTGCTTAGCACAGAATTTGACATATGGAAATGTTCCTTGTAATAACTCTTATTTTACTGCTAATTATCCACTACTCTCTTATTTTTTCCTTTCTATTCCCTTAACAAATTCTTGCTAATGAAAATAGCCTTCTATGTCTACTTTCAAATTCTTATTTAAAGATAAATGTAGGAAAACTAGTAAAGTGAAAATATTTATTTTTAAATCTGTAAAATTTGAATAACTATTTTTTCCTTATAAACATGATACAGGGCACCTGGATAGCATAACATATGGGATCTGTTAAGTCACTCATTTTCTGTCTGCCTCAGTTTCCTAAACATCATACACCTCATAGGGTTTTTACAAGGATCAAATGAGATTATACTTGTAAAGCACTTGTTACTGTTGTTAGTTCTTCATTCTTGAAGAGGACCATGACATCAGAGAGGTGATGCCATATCATGCAAGTGAATTGGATTTAAGTGAGGTAGAGCTGTGTGCAAGATCAACTGCCTCACTTTCCTATCCATACTTGGCACAATGCCTGACACAGAGTTGGTGCTTTGGAAATGCTTATTCTCTGTCTTTAATACTCCTTCCCTTTCTCAATCCTTAGTCAACCAACTGTGAGACAAGATGCTATGGGAATTGTTTGTTTGTTTGTTTGTTTTTTTTAAGACAGATTCTGGCTTGATTCCTAGCTTTAATTTTCCTACATGGAAAGTATATGTCCATCTCCAACCTTCCCATGAGGGAGTACAGGAATGACTTTTTCCCTATTCCACTGCTGCTCCTACATATATTTAACTAAGCAGTTTTGTTCATGAGTCCCTGTCTTTTTATTTTTTCCCAAAATATCAGATATTTTAAATATTGGGTCACAACATGGCCAAAAGCAGACCTCAAAATATCCTCATGGTTGACTGGGGAAGCAAACAAATTGAGTGTGACTTCAGTCTGAGATTGAAGACCTGTGAAGACCTCTGAATTGAGGCCTGTTAAAGATCTTAGCTTAAAAATGCCAAATTCTCTCAATTCATTCAGGACCATTTTTAGTCATCCTGCTCTACATATGGCTATTGGACCCAGATGGCTCTGGAGGAGAAAGTGACAATAGTGACTTTGCACAACTCTCCCTCACTTAAATCAAATTTACTTGCCTATTATGGCATCACCTCCTTGATGTCATGATCGTCTTCAAGAATGAAGGACAAACAACAACAGGCAAATAATTATCAATCTTGAAATGATATATCCAAGTGTGGAAGTGATCTTTTGAGGTTGCAGTCTGGATGTATTGGGTGCAATGAATGAAGCTAGTTGGTGGTAGGAGGAGCTTCTTTGAGGAAAACAGCCACTGAAAAGAGCTATGGTCCAGATATGAATAGGGATTTATTTATTTTGACAGTTGGGAGACAAGGTAAAATGTAAATGCTAAACCAGAAATCCCATAAAGTGCTTTCTGTTAAGATTGTTTTCAATTATCAACCTTTCAGTCAGGCAGAATAGTAGTTATTAACATACTGACAATAGACGCTTATGAGATTCATCTTTTGTGCTTTTAGCCTTTCCTGTCCCATCTGACTCTTATGGGATGTTGAATACCTTTTTAACTTCACTTTGGGGGAGACTCTAGATAAGGCTAAACCTAAGCCATATATAATTTGTACCAGGAGAGCAGAGCTGAGCCTAATAGCATGAGGAGAAAGGGAACCCAGCTCTGTTCTCAATAGAGCTCATAAGGCAACTCCAGTACTCAATGCAGTCAGATTATGTGACTTGAGGCTAAATCAGAGGATAATTTTTAATGGAGGAGGAAGGAAGGAAAGAAACAAGAATTTATTAAGCACTTATTATATGGCAGGCACTAAGCTCTTTACAAAAATCTCATTTCAAGAAGGGAGAGGACATAGTTACCCCCAGCCTCTGTGGGCTGAGAGGAAGTTATTCTTATTATACATGGAAAGCATTAATTTATGCATCTGCAATAAAAAGCCGTTTTTATACATATTAATATTTTATCATGTTGATATATGATTGAATCTCAAATTCATATTCTAATGTTGGAAAATGTTGCTTCAATTTTGAGAACAGTACCTAGGTATCTGGGCTACTCTTGTTGATCACTTATTCTTCGTAGAAATCAAGATAAATTATTATGAGAGAATAATTAAACCTTTAGGTCCATGAACATTCTAATGGGCTGAAGGTTTCACTGACTGACTTTAGATAGTAGCTTATCGTACTCAGAAGAATCAAATGATTTATACTTTGCATATATAAAGGAGTAAATTTTTTAAATAGATTTTCTTAGCTCTTCCTGGGCAAGTTACTTGACTTTGATATGTTTCAATTTTCTTATATGTAAAATGAAGATAATACTAGCAAATACCAAAGTTGTTGTGAGGACAGAATGAAATAATATCTGTAGACTGCTTTGCAAACCTAAAAGCACTATACAAATGCTAGCTGTTTTGATTCTTTTTTTCACTTTCCTGGATTATTGGGAATGATCTATTTGCTTCTTGATGACAAATGATGGGGAGCAGCTTTCCTACTAAAGGATACCAAAAATGTATCCCTTGGCAAAGTGATACATTATAAAACTTTGTGCCTTCATCAGTCTTGTTATCCTTTTTGTTTTCCTGTTATTACTTCATTTATATTTTTCTCCAAGAGTAGATACTCTTCTCATTTTCTTGAACCTGGTACTCTTTACTCTTCTAGCTCAACGCTTTATTATTCTTTATCACCTGTGTCTCATCATGGGATAGAGGTGATCTTGGGTTCTTGAAGATGATATTCTTGGAGTAAAAACTCTGGCAAGACAGATTTTTGTCCTTCAAGTATAGCTTGGTTAAGTTCAAAAAAGTTAATCACCAGAAGGTTAATGATCAGGTGATGATTTGATTTCAGCTTCAACCACTAACAAAATTTTCTACAAAAGTACCAATGAATTATGATCTACATCAGGGGAGGGAAATATTCATGTTGGTGAAATAAAGACATCTATATGATTTTAAATTTTAATTAATTTTTTATTTGTTTTAATTAAAGATATGCCTTTTTATGCTACCCCCAACTCTCCCCCCATTTAAAATAAAAGAAAAATGAAACTTACTATAAACATTTGCTATCAATTAAAACAAATTTTCATGTTGGTTATATTTAAAAAAAACACAACTCATGCTACATTCTCTCTATCAGGAGACAGGTAGCATGTTTCATCATTAATCTACTGGAATATTGGTTTCTGTTAGTCATTCTCTTGATAAGACTTTAGCACAATTATATTCCATCATATTTACACAGCATAACTTGTGTATCCATTCCCCAATTTATGGATGTCCCCTAAGATTCCCATTTTTGCCATTTCACAAAGGGATAAAAATATTTTTGTACACCCTTAAAGTTTGTTTTGCATAGGGCCAATTCCTTCTTTAAGAAAGGCAGTAGATAGAGTGCTGGATCTGGAGTCAGTAAGACTTGAGTTCAAATAAAGTCTCAGACAGTTATTAGCTATGTGACCTTGGGCAAGTCCCTTAGCCCTGTTTGCCTCACTTCCTTCTTCTATTAAAAGAATTAGAAAAGGAAATGACAAAGCAGTCCAGTATTTTTGCCAAGAAAATTCTAAATGGGATCATTTAGTTTAGAGTTGTACACAACAGAAAATGGCTAACGAACAGCAATCCCTCCCTTAATTTACTCTTCCTCTAATTTCCCCCTTTCCTTTCTTTTGATTTCCTCCTATTTTCCTTTAGAATAAAATGTATTTCTCTATCTCTAACAATGTGTATGTGTATTTTTCCTTGTACCAGGTTCTAGATGAGAGTGAGGTTCAAGAATCATGTGTTCCCTCCTCCACCCCCTTATTATATAGATGTTTATTTTGTATCTTTATTATGTGAAAAAAAAATATTTTAATTTCCTTTCCCTTCTTCAATCTCCCATTGGACTCCTCTTTCCCTCTCCTTCCATTCCTCTCTTAAGATTGAATGAGATGAGGTGAGATCTTTCAGGACAGTTGTGAAAATTGAGTAAGGCTTCATCTACTTCAGAGTTGGAGTAGGCCTGAAGGTCCCTAAGCATCGACTCAAGGGTGCACATAAGTCCCCTTCCTCCTATCCTCCCATGACATCATTTTCTCCCCATTTCAATCAAAAATGGGCAACTATGTACCTACTGGCCAAGTTCAATTTCTTGGGTAGTTCCCAAGTTTAGAATGTAAGACCCTCAACCAATGAGAATGAGAGTCAGTGGTGGGAGGGGTATTTGCATTAGGAATTTAAGTGTCAAACCTGTCCTGAAAGCTGCATCCTCCCTTTGATGGCCTGCTCGATGGGTGGGATGCCCAGTCTCGCAAGAATGTACAATAAACTTTTGTTTTGCTCCTAGAGATCTTTCCAGCCTTTTTTTGTTTTTAATGGTGACCCCTCACCATTTCTGAGCCACACTCTGAGGAGAGTCAAAACATAACAGAACTCTCTCTGTTGAACTTCTTCTATAAACTGTGATGATTACAGGTTTGGTATGGGACATATGTATCCTTTCCCCATATTTTAATGTTAGCAATTTATCTTCCTTTAGTCCTTTTATCATTATTTGACATGTTTTGTCTTTTTATGTTTCTCTTCATTCCTATGTTTAAACATTAAAATTTCTCTGCAGCTCTGGTCTTTTCATCAAAATCAAGAGTCCTCTCTCTCATTAAAGATCCATTTCTCCCCCTGCAGCATTATATTCACTTTTGCTGGGTAAATTATTCTTGAATGTAAGCCAATATCTTTTGCACTTAGAATAACACAGTCTTAAGTTTTCTGCTTCATTATAATGGGGGTTACTAAATTATGTGTAATCCTGAGTATGGCTCTTTAGTACTTGAAGTCTTTCTGACTGCTTGCAATTTTTTTCTTTTACTTGGAAGCTCTGAATCTTGACCATGAAGTTCCTGATTCACTTTGGGATTTCCTTCAGGATAGATTCTTTCCATTTCTGCCTTACCTTCTGATTCTAAGAGATCTTGGTGGTTTTCTTTTAATATTTCTTGAAATATGATGTCGTGACTTTTTTTGGCCAAATAGTCCAAGGATTATTAAATTTATTTATCCTTGATCTGTTTTCCAATTAAGTTTTTTTCACTGAGATATTCTACATTTCCTTCTTTTTTCCATCATTTTGACTTTGATTTTTTAATATTTCTTATTTTCTCAATAAATAATTATCTTTTATTTTGTCCATTTTAATTTTCATGGAGTTTGTTGCTTGGACAAGGCTTTATATGTCTTATGCAAACTATAAATTCTATTTCTAATTCTTTTTTCTATAGCTCTCATTTCTTTTCCAATTTTCCCCTCAAGTGCTCTCATTCCTTCTATCTAAACATTTTTTAGCTCTTACCTTACAGGAATTCTAGTTGAGTTTGTGCTCAGGCAGATTACTTTGATGTTTTGGAGTAATTTTCTTCGGCATTTATGTCTTGAGCACTTTTCCCACACTTATAATTCATTATAGTAGTGATGTTTTTCCCCTCTTTAATATTTCAGCCTACTCCCTAATTTCAGATTTGATATTATGACAAGGCTCCTCCACACTTTTAGAAAGAAGGTCTAGGCTGGTTTTGATGCTATTCCCTTGGGGTATTGTGTTATTCCAGGATCTCATGCATAGGCTGAAAACTTGTAAGTTTTCAATGCTCCCAGAATGGTCTGATCCAAGGCAAAGTCTGATTGCTGCCCCCAAGTCTGAATCCCATAAGTTCCTGATTGAGATTTGGGTCTGTGAAGGAGTAGATTGCTGCTGGACTCTGCCCTGATCAGCCACTGGAAAGCTCTGTTGGTCCAGAGCAGGTTCAGAGTGACAGAATTGTAGGTTCTCCTTTGTCTGGGATTCTACCCTGGATTATTCCTCTGCAGTCCTGGCTAAATGCTAGTGATAAGACCTTGCTCTGAGCTATGAGTTACATCACTGCTCCTACTGCTTTTTGAACTTCCTTTTTCTTGGTATGTTTCTTATAGCCTCAGGAACACCACTCTCCCTTCTCAGGCCGCCTTGGATCCGTTACCCAGAAGTGAGCAGTGAGTGACAAAGCTGCTGTACTGTATGGGATTGTTAGTACTTCTCTTGCTCTGGAACTCATCCCTTTTTTGGACACTGGAGATCTCACATGCTTCCAGTTCCCGGTGTCCAGAGAGTTCACAGTCTGTATCCCTGTGCTAAGATGGGCTTGACAAATGACTCACTGTGACATTTTCTGGATGTCTCTACCAGAATTTGGTCTGGTTTATTTTCTAGGACTGTGTCAAGGACTTTGCAAAGGGGAGTCTACTGCACTGCCTCCAATAGAGTGCAGCTGTTACTAGATTATAGGGCCAGCTAGGTGGCGCCATAGTGCACAGAGTGCTGAAAGTCCTAATTAAAATCCAGCCTCAGTCTCTAGCTGTATGACACTGGACAAGTCATGAACCTCTTTGGCAATTGTAAAATGAGGATAACAGTCTTCCCTTCAGGGTTTTATGGGGATCAAATACACAAGTTCTTGTTTGTCTTTGTTTTTGAAAAGGACCAATGACATCACAGTGTGACATATTGACTTGTAGGTGAATTGAATTTAAATTAAGCAGAATTGCACAAAGTCATTAGTCTTAATTGCAGTGGAAATACAAAAATCCTCCTGATAGTGCAGGAGGCAACGGATGACCTTGAAGTCTTTTATGTCTGACTGAGCTTCAGTTGCTTTCAGTGCTGTTGGAACAAATTGTTCTTATCTACCCCTTCTTCTGAGGAAGTCTTCTCCTGCTTAACCCTCTTAACTCACTAGAGATTTAAGACCCGTCATTTATCCTCAACTGGTTTAATGCACTTTCCAAGAAGATTTACTGGAATATGGCTTCTGTACATGCTACGGTTTCTTAGAGACAAAGATGAGAATTGGGTGACAGGTGAATACCAAAGGTGGATGAGCAGCTCTGAAAAGGGCTCACATCAGAAATGCTAGTTTGTTTTCTCATACACCCCATAGTAGATACCTAATAAATGTATGTTTCCTTCCTTCCTTCCTAGAAAAGAAGAAAGTCTCTGAGGCTAACCTTTGGGTTTTTTGAATCAATGAAAACATACAATGAGATCAGCACACTATAGAAAAAAAAGACTTGAATATATATTGTAATTTCTAGTTTGTAAGCAGAATTTATTTTAGGGGGAAATTAAAAGAAATAAATTTAATGGGGGGTGAGTACATACTTAGATGAAAAAAAAAAACCTGATTAATATTAGACATCTTCTGTTAGCTAGATATAATACTACACATATACGCAGAAGTTCACTGGATTATAGCACAAAGGGAGTGCTCTGCTAGGGAGTCATATTTTCCTTTTTCCCCCTTTATGTCAATTCCTAATGTTATACTTTGACAAGTACTGGAGTAGCTGTTGTTTTAAAAGTGCTTTTATATCATTATTCCAAGAAAAGTAAATGGATACAGTTGAAGAATTGGTAAATGAGGTGTATGAAAAAAGTGAGCCAATTCCAGTACACAGTGTTTGAGTTCTCTCTCCATGATGGCTTTTCTCAAGTGAACGGTTAAAAAATATGGTTGTATACCTAAGAACAATGCAATGCAGCTGTCATTACATAGTGGGGGAAGGGGGATCTATGCCAGGTGTGAAATGGCACTTTGGTTTCTGGCTGATGATTTATGAGCTTTCAGGCTCGTGTGGTGTATTTGATGGAGATGTAATTTGTCATTGTTTTGGGAGCTGTAGTGCCTAAAAAGCTCAGCTTTTAGCATTTTATTTTAAAGGGGCTTTATTCAAAGGAAATATACAATCTCCTGCTGCTTTGGGTCTGGATATAAAAAGTATCAGAAGAAATCTTGTGACTGAGCCAATAGCTGTCTTGGTTTTTCATACATGAATAGACCTTTGTATGTTCTAAGTGACTTAATTTTGCATAACGATAAACACTTCCATATAATGTATATTTAAGACTACAAGTACAGACTTACCTTCTATGTCAGTGAATGTTTCTGGATCAAAGATTTTCCTTAATATTTTTTGTTGTTATTCATTTGGGGTAGGTATAGGGAAGAGGATTATGGAGAAGTTATTGTAGTATGAAAAATATAAGTATAAAACTGAAAATTCCTAAATATACTTATCTATGGTACTGATCTTATTTCATAAGTGAAAAAGTGATCAGAAAGAACAGCTACAGAATATTAGAGCTGGAAGGTATATCAAAGGTTATCTAACTACCTTGTCCAATATAACACAACAAATATGTAACTGAAGAACTGTATTTGTTCATTTTTCAATTCTAACATTTTTAATGATTTTAAATGTAACATATATATCCAATACATACTACACAGGAGTAAGGTACAGTTTCTATCTTTTACAACAAAACTATATCTACTATCTGTATCACAGTAATTTAAATTGGATCATAACCTAGTATTAATTTAAATTAAAATTCCAGAATCCATCCCAAAATTTCAAAGTAGATTGTATATGTTCTTCAATAAAACATTAAGCAAATATTCCTGCTTTTGAAATACCTTATCAAAATAAATACTGGAAATGAGAGGAAAGAAACTCAGTAAATGTTTGGGAGAGGAGCAAAGGAAAGACTTACATTTGAATTGGAACTTTCTTCCTATCCAGAGTGAGGTCGTTACTATGGATAGTTGATTCTTTTTTCAAATAAGAGAATTGAGGTTCAGAGAGATAAAATGATTTGTCTGTGGATACAAATTTGGAAAGTGGTAGAGGAGGTATTTATTTTTGGGGGGGTCAATTTCATTTAAGATTTTATTTTTCCTAATTACTTGTAAAAATCATTAACATTCCTTTTTTTCTTTCAAATTTTCCGTTTTAAATAATTTTATTTTCCCCTCCTCCCTCTCATTGAGAAGACAAGCAATTTGAAATATTTTCTACATATGCAGAAATATAAAACACATTTCCATGTAAGTCATTCTGTGAATGAAGACACAAACAAAAAACACCCACAAAAAGAAAGTTTAAAAAAAAAGTATCTTCAATTTGCATTCAGGCTGTACCAGTTCTTACTCTGGAGATGAAAAGCACCTTTTACCATAAGTCCTACAGAATTTTTTTGGATCATTATATTGCTGAGAATAGATAGGTTATTCATAGTAGATCATCATACAATATTGTTGTTACTTTGTACCATGTTCTCCTAGTTGTGCTCATTTCACTTTGCATCAACTCATATAAGCTCATCAGCTTTTCCATGTTTTTCTGAGAGCACCTTGCTCATCATTTCTTTTTTTCCCCTCAATGGGGAAATAATGGAAAATAATGAAAAACATTGAATTTTATTCTTTGAAGAATAAGATGGTAGGAAAACATATCAATATGACTGGATACATGAAAAGATTTCAATTGAGATAGTTAAATGATTTCTTTTTCTAATAGATTTTTATTTTTCCAAATAAATACAAAAGTAGTTTTCAACATTCACCTGTGCAAAACCTTGTGTTCCAAATTTTTCTCCCTCCCTCTCTTCCTCCATCCTCCCCTAGACAAACCAATCCAATATAGGTTAAACATTTTCAATTCTTTTAAACATATTTCCATATTCATCATGCTGCAAAAGAAAAAAAAATCAGAACAAAAGGAAAAAAATGAGAAAAAAAACCAAAGAAACAATAACAACATAACATCAAAAGGTGAAAATATTATGCTTCAATCCACATTCAGTCTCAATAGCTATTTCTGGATATGGATAGCATTTTTCACCCCAAGTCTATTGGAAAGGCCTTGAATCACTTCATTGTTGAAAAGAGCTAAATCAATCACAGTTGATCATCACATAATCTTGTTACTATGTACAATGTTCTTTTGGTTCTGTTCACTTCACTCAACATCAATTCATATAAGTCTTTTCAAGATTTTCTGAAATTAGTCTGCTCATCATTTTTTATAGAACAATAATATTCCATTACATTCATATCCCTAACCTATTCAGTCATTCTCCAATTGATGGCCATCCACTCAATTTCCAGTTTCTAGCCACCACAAAAAGGGTTGCTACAAACATTTTTGCACATGTGGGTCCCTTTCCATCCTTTATGATCTCTTTGGGATACAGAGCTAGTAGAAACTATGCTGGATCAAAGGGTATGCACAGTCTTTTGAGCTCCAGGTTGTTCTTCAGAATGGCTGGATCATTTCACAACTCCACCAACAATGCATTTCCCACATTCCCTCCAATATTTATCATTATCTTTTCCTGTCATTTTAGCTAGTTTAATAGGCATAAAGTGATGAAAGGACTAGAGAAATCCTAAAATAGGATTATCCAAACCTAGGCCCAATACAACCATAAAGTATAACCTGAACTATAATTAGCCCCTAAACTATAATTGACCCTCAGTATATTCGGAGAGCAGATGTTCTTGAGGACGTGAAGGAAACATCCTTGTGATATGCTAGTCAGACTCTCAAGGATGACCATGATTAACTGCCTATGGACTTCCAGTACTAGCTGTTCCGGGGGCATACTGTCATCAAGGTCATGGACTGGTTGGCCCCCTTCCAGAGACTATGTAAGGACTATTACTTTGCCCACACATCTTCTGGCAGAATTGCTTCTTTGTTCTCAGACCACTTAACAGAGAAAATTTAGTTACCTAGTTGGAGTCTCATCCATGGAAAGGATGCTCGGCTTGGGACCCTTCCCAATCAGGACTCCACTGGCTGCCCTCTGGAATTCCCCAGGTGCTGATTCTAGAATTGGTGATTTTGTTTTGCTTTATTGATCATTGTTTTAAGTTGCTTAGGATATTACCTCTGTAAAACTGATGTTTTTGCCTATTCTTTAAAGCATTTTCTTTTGCTTATTCTTTAAGCATTTTTATTAAATCTATTTGTAGAATTGTGTGTGCATATCATTTTGTAGGTTCCACTTTATAAATGGTACCTCTGAGTTATCTTAATTTGTATTTTCTCTTATCAATAGTGATTTAGAGCATTTTTTTCATGTGACTAGAAATAGCTTTAATTTTTTCATCTGAAAATTTGTCTGTTCATATCTTCTGACCATTTATTAATTGGGGAATGGCTTATATTCTTATAAATTTGAGTCAATTCACATTTTAAAAGTGTTCATCATTTTAAAAAGCACAATAATATTCAATCACAATCATATACAACCATCTGTTCAGCCAATACCCAGCTGATGGTTGTCTTATCTTTGTCTAATTCTTTGTCACCATCAAAAGAGCCTTTATAAATATTTTTGTACTCATAGATCCTTTCCCTTTTGTTTTTTTAAATCTCTTTGGGATATAGATCTAGTAGTGGTATTGCTTTGTTAAAGGATATGCATTTTTTTTAGCCCTTTTAGCATAGTTCTAAATTGTTCTCCAGAATAGTTGAATCAGTGTATAACCTCATCGGTAATTTTCCCACATCCTCAAGGAGTCTTCAAATCCCAATTCTTCCTGATTCTAAAACCAGCACTAAATCCACAATGCCACAGTCTTTCAAGGGGTGTGATTTTAATTATTAGGACAATGACTTTTGTTCTTGCTCTCCCCCCAATATCTCTCTCATTGGCTTGAAATTACATTGATTGAAGGTTGGGGAGAAAGTCTTTAATTCTATAATTATAAAAGAACCTTAAATTGAAACTCTTCTTTGGAGAAGCAATATATATTTTGATTCAGACTAATGTGTAAATAATTGATATGAAAATCTTTGAGGAAAAGTTTTATAAGGAGTAACAACTAGGTAACTGAAAGAGCAATTAAGAAGCTCCATGGATAAGGGAAAAAGCCCTTAATTGAGATTGCCTATTGCTAAATTTTGGCTGGGTCAGCTCTGCCCCAGTACATAGATATTTTTGAAGTAGGCAATCTTAAGGCATATTATTGTTGTTATAAATTGTTTTTCAGTTTTGATTGATTCATTATGACCTCATCTGGAATTTTCTTGGCAAAGATATTGGAATAGTTTTCCATTTCTTTCTCCAGCTCATTTTACAGATGAGTAAACTGAGGCAAACAAAGGTTAAGTTCATATAGCTAGTGAAAGTTAGAGTCATATTTGAACTCAGAGAATTTAGTCTTCCTGCTTCCAAAGCCTAACTTTCTATCTAATGTACCACCAAGCTGCCCTGGCATACCGAACCTCCCCTAACATGCCTTATATAAAGTCTTCCTATTCCTGGGAACTTTTCACCTTTCCCTCTCTGAGTCATCTTCTCTCATTCTCACATGACCTAGCTAATATTTCACCCAGTAATGGCTTGCTCACTGTGTCTTTCAGGCATGCTTCTCAAGTCAATGAATGCATTTGGGTGGTAGATTTTCTTCTGAATTTTACAGTGCAATGAGGGATAATATGATTTAGGAGAAATAAACACCAAATCGTCTTTCATTATCAGGACCACCCACTTTGAAGTATATTATATTGACAGCTGTGAGAATGGAAAACAATGGCCCCAAGCCATCTGGTGAGCTAAAAGAATGTTTTTCTGACTTTGAAAAGATGATGTTTTTGAAATTATAGGAGTTGTTTTCTTGACCAATCTTACAGTAAGCACTGAGGATTTATAGAAGAAAAGAATTAAATCTGGATATATACTTTTCACAAAGATGGATTTTCACATGATATTTTGCTTATGGAAATGGCAATAATTAAATGTTTTTTGTCTTTCTGAATTCTTTCTAGATTTCTTTTTGTTGAGTTGAGGTGACAGAAAGATGACTTTAGAAACTGTAAGACTTGGATTCAAGTATCATCTCTGCTCACACACTGGCTGTTTACACAACCTTCCAGTTCTCTAGTCTAGACAGTTTCCTAAGGCTGCAGATAAGATACAGACCTAGGCTGAGAAAAGAAATTCCTCACCAGGAGCATCTTATATACATGAAGCCCAGGTCTGGCTTATTTCTCTATCCCTATTAATGTGTATGCTTCCCCTGCAGCTTATTTGTAAATCCTCATTCTGATATAGAACAGTCTGGGTTCTCAACAGCTGTATCAATTCGATTCAATTCAATTCAATGAATATTTATTATGTGACTCCTATATGCCAGGAGCTGTGCTAGGTGCTTGGTGTTAGGTATACAAATAAGAAAAAGAAACAGTCCCTGCCTCAAGAAGCTCACGTAGGGGAAGACAACGCACAAAAGAAAGCTGAAAGTTCTTCAGAACACCGTTGCCTTCTGCCAGGTATCCTCATGTGACATCCACCCTTTCAGTTTTCTTGCTGATTAAAAATGAAGTTACTTGGAAAGTCATGAGCCCACTATGAAGGAAGGCAATTGAGGGTGAATTGAGGTTAAGTATTGAAACCTGAATCAATGCACAAGTAATGAGATTTCAAGTAATTAGCTTATCATGGAGAGGGGAGGATAGAAGGGCTTTTACAGTGTTCAAAATCAAGCAAAACTTCTGATGGACAAAATACATCATCTTACCCAGATGAAAAGACATTGAGGCTTAATGGTGACACATCTCTATCATTTAAAGACCAATCCTGGCTAAATTCAATGAAATTCATTATTAGAAATTTAACTACCATGTGATTTTCTTTTCTTTTTTCTTTTTTTTTAGTTTAAGTCACAGCACTGTTCATTCCCTATTTACTAATATAAAACATGATGGTTATGTTGGACTGAGATGAAATGGTGGATCTTTGAAATAATGGATACAGGAGCTATGCAATTTAGCTTCTTTTTAGTTGACAGTTAGAAGTTGTAAAAACCAAAAATGTCTCCAGTGTTTTCCTTTGAAGTTTTCAACTAAATATCTATGTCTTGGAGTAACTTTTGATGGTAATTGTGTTTTTCCATACTATATGTCCATTTTCCATCTTTATCTTTGCTTGGTTTCAACTCTTTGGAACAAGATGCCCTCAGATTTGGTACCCCCTTGTGTTTCTCTCCTCCTGTGTTTGCCAGCTTTCCTTATATGCTGTCTTCCCTCATGAGATTATAAGCTCTTTGAGGGTAGGGACTGTCTTTGTTTTTTTTTTTTTTTTCAAATTTGTACCCCTAGTATTTAGCATAATGTGTGATTAATAAATATTTTCAATTAGATTGAAGATTAAATGAGTTAAGAGAAGAGAAGATAATTACTTGTCATTGAATTTGGTGTAATAACAATTGGGCAGCATGACTTTTCTGTTATAAAAAATCAGAATCAGAAACACATCTAATTAGAAGAAAAAGAGGCTGATGTCTTAACTTGGGCTAATAAGAAATTCAAAAATTAATCTAAGGAAAAGTATCAAAAAATACATAAGTGTTCCGTGTTCCTGTAATAATAATAATAAGCTGACAAGATAAGATAAAGGTGATAAAAAATGTTTTAAACTTTATTAGATAAAAGAGGAGGACCAAAGGAGGGATATAGAACTGATGCTGGTAGAAGATGTAATGATAATTTTCAGTGACTGAGAAAAGGCAATCCTGTTCAATTTCTTTTTTTTTTAATAGATTTTCCTTGCCAAGGAGAACAATTTTTGGATTGGGCATACAGAATGGAGAAAACCAAGATACAAAGAAATCCTGGAGAACACTTAGATGTCCTTGAGAGACATAGATAGATGATAAGCAATTATTAAATGTTTGTTTTATGAGAGACACTACGAAAAGTACTGGGAATACAAATACAAACAAAAAGAAAGACAGACCCTCCTTATTCTTCAAGGAATTTACATTCTACTATAATAAATTCTAATAAAAAAAAGGAGCTGGAAATTAAGAACAAAAGGAAGTCCAGATGAGTCAGGATAGGAACCAGACTTGGGAACTTCCTCAAATGAGAATTCAAGGGAGGAACTTGATGAATTCAAGACACCAGACCAAAATGGTCCAACCCAGGATATTGAAAGAAATGAAGAAAATGATTGTTAAGCAACTGTCACTCATCTTTGGAAGATAATGCTATTTATGAGAAATATGTAGGCACAGGGAAAGTAAAATACATGGAGTTAAAAGGAAAAAAAGAAATAGAATCTGAAAACTATAGGCTGGTGAGATTAGCTTTGATTACTGGGAAAATTCTAAAATGAATTATTAAATGAATAGTTATTGAAGCTCTAAAAAAAGGGAAATGATTTCATCGGATAGCACATGCTAATGCTGTGCTGAGAGTTTGGAGAGAGGGAAGAAGTGAGTTCCATCATCTGTTCTCCAGGACCAGGATTGAACATTGCAATTAATCTGAATTCAGCTGTTTTATAGTATTATAGAAATTATATATATAATTTATAGGATTATAGTCTAATTCTATTTTCTTTTTTCTAATTCATACATTTCTTCTGATGTTTATGTGAAATCATATTTATTTTTTTATGATCAAATGCTAATTTGAGGAATTAAAAACATTTGTTTAATTATTTTTTTAAAATTCCAAATTCTCTCCTTTCCTTAAGCTCTTCCCTCAACCCATTGAGATAGTGAGCAATATGATACCCATTATACCTGTGAAATCATGCAAAACTTATTTCCATATTAGCCATGTTGCAAAAAAAAAAAAAAAAAAAAAAAAGGAAAAGGAAGAGAAAAAAAGAAAAAAAGTAAGAAAATAGTGGGAAAAATGCTTTGACCTTTCTGGTTCTCTAGTCATATTTTAATTTAATCTGAATAGCTTATCTACTATCCTTTGTAGTTTCTTTTTGGAATCACTGCACTACATTATCTCAGAAGTAGTTTACTATGGCAAATTATTTATTTGCTTCAAGAAATATTAGCTTGCATTTTTTCCAAGCTGAGTTTTGTGAGCAATTTTTCATTCATTAAATCTAACTTTTTACATCTAGATATGTTTATGTTTCATCCTTGCCTCATCCAATAGAACCTCCCAGGTTAGTGTCAGTTATAAATACAAAAACAAACCAAAAAAAAAAATCAACCAAAAACAAAACCCTCCTTGGTCTATTCATTAATAAAAATTCTAAATAAATTCAGAGTGAATAGAAATTCTTGGACCATACTGACAGATAGGCCTTCTCTCATGAATATGAATCTATTGATTTCTCTTGTTTAAATGATTTAGTCCATTTTTAATTTATTTGGCAATTCTTACATCCAAACTATTTTAAGTTTATTTTAAATAACTTTTTATGAAATGCCATTTCTTGTATATCATATATTTTATTAAAACCTCCCAAATACAGAACTATTTTGTATGCTATTTTTATGATTCAGTCCAGATCAATTATTTTGTCTCTATAGAATGTTTCTTCCTTAGAATTTTCATTATCTCCCTGCTTAGCATTTGTTTTTACTTATTTCCATTTGAATTCAAGTGAAATTTGAGAGATTATAATTTTCCTTCCTCCTTTTTTCCATTTTTTTTCAAAATGGGTCTTATATTTCCCTTTAAATGGGCACCTATTATGTTGAAGTAATTTTTCATAGTTCAAGAATTCAAAAGGTAAAATCAGAAAATCCTTTTTGTAATCCTTGGGTAATGCTTAACCTCCCAAACCTGTATATGTGATTTTGACAAAACTCCCTGTTTCTATCTATATGATCTTTAAGAGTAAATTCTTCTTCCACTCACCATAAATCAGCCAATTCTGGAGCTTCCCTGGGTGCTTATGTGAAACATAGCCCAGTGGCCCTCAGAAATTTTCATGACCATGTCACTTGGGGAGGGATGACCTGAAAGAAGCTGTGCTGTAGGGGAAAGGACAATGACTTGGGATTCAGGGGAGTTCAAATCCTGCCTCTTACCTTGTACAAAGCAGTTTACCTTTTTGGCCTTCTGATCCTCATCCATAAAATAAAAGGATAGGACTAGATAGTTTCTGAGGTCCCTTCTAACTCTAGATCTCTGATCCTAAGCCAGGTTATATTTCTCCCCTGAATCAAAAATTTTGTAGGTCTTAAAAAATCAATTATTGCCCACTTGATGTCTGAAAATATGCACTATCAGTATTAAGATACTGATCTTGATCAGTACTTCAATGTACTAGATCTGAACTCAATGTACTTGAATGATTATCTTTGCATTACAAGTAATTATTGCATGAAACCATTTACATCAGATTGACAATGACAGTTCATGAAATATAGTATCATTTGGCAGGCTGTTTCAATGACAAAAATGTATAAATTACATTTGGCACATAATTATATATGCAAATTATTAAGATTATATACATAAGCAAATAATCATACACAACAAAAATAGCAACAAGTTATCAATAGGCCTGCATAATAATAACACATTTATAATTATGAGGGTCTATGACACTAGCACATAAACAACGTGCATAAAAAGCAAAATAAAAAAGTGGAGGCATAACTAAGAAATGTGGTATTTATCACAAAAACCAATATATGTCAATTACATGCAAAGTAGATATTAGTATTATCATTTAGCTCCATGGGTAACCACTTTTCCTGTTTCTTTTACAACATAATAAATTAGTTTGATTTCTGGTTGGGAGGTCCTAGCCCTTTTATTATCTACTGACTTTTCTGTCCCTATAGAAGAAAGAAAGGAAGGAAGGAAGGAAGGAAGAGAGGGGAAAAGGAAGGAAGGAGGAAAGGAAGGAAGGGAGAAAGAAAAGAGGAAAGGAGGAAGGGAGGAAAGAAAGAGGGAGGGAGAGAGGGAGGAAGGAAGAAGAGAGGGAGGAGGGAGAGAAGGAGGGAGGAAGAAAGGAGGGATGGAGGGAGGGAAGAAGAAAGGAGGCAGGAAGGGAGGGAGGAAGGACTTCAATAGAAGAGTAAAACAGTCCTTACTCTTAAGAAACTTAAATTCTAATAGAAGAGACAACACAACAACAACTGCTAGTCAGATGGGAAAGTCTCATAATCCTGAAGGTCTAGTAGCAAAGCAGATGTTAATATTCTTCTTTAATGTCATTTCCACTGATGAAGTCTTATCAGTTCCAGTAGTGAATCATTTGATAATGCCAGACCTTTGGTGACATTACATTGGAAGCACTGCTATTTTTAAGACTCTTGGCTTTAGGTCCTGGACTGTCTTCATCAGAGTCTGAGAAGAGATGGTGGTCAAGATGATGATGGGAGTTTGACTTTCTTGACACATCCTATTTCCTGTCTCTGCTTTAGGGATGCTTAAAGATTTCAGCTAGTGTGGCATTTGAAAGACAGCTACTATCTTTACAAAAATTACTTCTCCAGATGATGGCTGTTAGGAAAGGATAGGAGGATCACTGGTCTAATGATTGCTGCCATTCTTTGGACTCTTGTGCTTATCTACCCTATTGCTGGCAATCGATTAGCAGTTGTTGCTGGTGGTGATGAAGAAAGTGGACCCCTTCACAACAATTATTTCTTCCCTCTTGTGATGGCTACAAGGGCAGGATTATGTGTTGTGGTTTGTTGGACACTGCTATTCCCAAGGTACTTGGCTTAATTTTTTTGTAGTCACACCCTACACAATGATCCAAGGCCAGTTGTGTGACTTTAAATTATTTTTTTTCCTTGTGGAATCTTCCTAAGTCATAGATTATAGAGGTTCACATTGGCTCAGAGGAGTTGATTTAAAATTATTTCCAAGTGGTTAACTTCTTTTTGGAACCCATAATAACTTTAGGGTTCATCTGAGGTTTCAAAATTTCTTTTTAAGCTAATTTGCGTGTTCTAGAGTAGAATGAATCCATACTTCCCCTTGGATAGTCTATGTTTTGCAGATGAAAAAAATTGGAATGTCTTATACATTTCTAAGAACTCAATGGAGAAATTTTTTTGGCCCAGAATTTCCATCAGAATACCCTATTTTGAAGAACCAAATATGACTCAGGAATTTTCACCCAGAATAATTTGGATTTTTACCTAATGCTGAGGAGATGACTTTCTTCCCAATTCAGATCTCCAGTTCCTATTGTCCCCCAGGAGGACAAGCTGATGTTTCCTTTCTTTTTTCTCCTATTTCTTCTATTTTTTTCTTATGTGTGTTGTTAGTTTAATTTTCATTTTCTTTCTTTAATGATTGTAGGAGACAGCACCTACAATCAACAAGGTAGATTTAACCTACATAAACTTTGCAAATGTTGCTTCTTTTATCTAATCATATCCTACTATCATTTCATCTTTCCCTATTCCTTACCCCTCCCAAACATATACTTTCTCCTTATGGTGATCCTCAATATTTCCACCCCTTAGTACTTTTCCATACATCACCCCAGCCCTGATTTCATTTTTCTTTACTCCCCAATCTCGATCCTTTTAGCAGAACAAAACCTTCATTATCTTCTTTATTGAAACTTTTTCTCCCGTAGTCAATGGCCATTCTTACCTTGCCAAACCTCATTCCTGGATTATTCCCATCTATCTCCTTTGTTCCTACTCATGTGCTCCTAAACAGAGATAAAGAAAGTCACCAGCCAGTTTGATTTGGTGCCCTACAAATTTCTGTTACATCACAACTGGAAACATATAACATCAAAGTAATTCTTTCTCATCTCCTCAAATGATTATCTACTGAATTACCTACAGTAACCCCTTCCAAATATCCTCTTGTCATCTTAAGCCTCTCACGGATGTTTCTCATTTTTATGGGTGACTACCTTTCTACAAACCTTTTGCAATTTGGCTTCCATTTTTACCAATCAAATAAAACTAATTTCTTCAAAGTTATCGATGATCTTTCAGTTGTCAAATTTAATGGACTTCTAAAAAGTCCTCATCTTTCTTGACCTCTATTTAACATGTAATACTACTAAAACACTGAAGAAGTTGATGACAAAGACAACTGTTACTGCTACTAAAATGTAGTTAGCATTTAAAATTTGCAGTGTTTTACAAGTGGTTTGAGATGCATTGTGACAGACTGGGTGTCTCTCTCTCTCCATATGCACACAAAACCATAAACATATGTAAATGTATATATATATGATTCATTTGCATAGAGATAATAATTAAATCCATGGAAATTTGTGATCTAAGTGTGTAGAAAGAGAAAAAATGCCTAGGATAAACAGGTAACACCCAAAACAAAGGTTCTTGAAAAATAGTTTCAAAGTTTCAAATGTCACAAAAAGATCAGGGAAAGGTGAATATTGAGAAAGAGCCATTGAATTTGGTAATGAAAAGATCATTGGTAACTTTGGAGACTATTTTTTTCTCTGTATGTCTTTAATTTCTTTTGTTTTTAAGCATTTTCTGTGGTGAAAGAAGTAAATTGCCATCCCTACACCTGATATTCAGACTGTACATTAAATATCCATTCTAGAAGAGATACACATTTTGGGAAGACCCTAGACATGAGCTATACCTAAAGCTGTGTTTTAGAGATCCCCAGTGTAATGTAATGGTGAGAGAGAAATAGAGAGAAAGACACACACAGAGAGACACAGACACACACACACACACACACACACACACACATACACACACACACAGATAGAGATATAGCAGAGAGAGAGGGTGAGAGAGAGAGAGAGAGAGAGAGAGAGAGAGAGAGAGACAGAGAGAGACAGAAAGAGAGAGAGACAGAGACAGAAAGAGACAGAGACAGAAAGAGACAGAGACAGACAGAGACAGAGACAGAGACAGAGAGACAGAGAGAGACACACAGAGAGACAGGGAGAGAAACAGAGAGAGACAGACAGACAGAGAGAGAGAGAGAGAGAGAGAGAGAGAAAGAGAGAGAGAGAGAGAGAGAGAGGAGAGAGAGAGAGAGAAAGAGAGAGAGAGAGAGAAGAGAAGAGAAGAGAAGAGAAGAGAAGAGAGAGAGAGAAGAGAAGAGAAGAGAAGAGAAGAGAAGAGAAGAAAAGAGAAGAGAGAGACAGAGACAGACAGACAGACAGACAGAGACAGAGAAAGAGAGTAAAGTCTGTTAAGTTTGACCCCACCCTTTTTTGAGGTCAGGGCTCTTCAGGATGAAATACCATCCATGTGTTAGCTCAGAGCCAGAGACCCTCATGGGAGGGGCCTCCTGGGCCACAGGTCACACTTTTAAGTCCAAGAAGCACAGATTTTCAGAGTTGTTCACGGAAAAAAAGAGAGGCTAAGCCAAAAAATAAAAGGAGTGAACTAATTTCCTGCCCCTGTACCAAATGTCCAAGTAAATGTGCCTCAGACATCTGGTGAGACATGAATGAGGCAGCTATCCAATGCCTGGCCACGCCTATCTGTAAGGGTGAGGTTCCCTATTATTAAGGCCACATTTGAAAAAAGTATGAATTATTATCAAGAGCGAAAATAATATAAGTTTATTATTTTTCTTTAAGATGATTGCTTCCTCCTGGAAGATTTTTCTTCTTTTTTTTTTTTAAGCAGAAAATTTTGTTGGTCTCTTTTTAAGCTATTATGTTAGTTTTTAGTGCTATAAGAATTATATATTCTTGATTTGTCAACCTAGGAAAACTAGTATAAAATCAACCTTCTCAAAATTATAGAATTATTTTTTTCAGGCCACAATTAGAGTTTAGCTGCTAGTTTAAAAATCATTGTTCATATAGTATGACAACCATTTCTTTCTTTCTCTAAATCATTATAAAATTATTTTATTCCCTATTAACACATTGTAAATTTGTAAAAAAAAAAATTAAATTTCCCTGAAAATTTAAAGCTTTACATAAAATACACAAATGGCATCTCTGAGGAAACAGTATTATAGTTGAAAGAATGCTAGATTTGGAAAAAACTAGCATCTAGTTCCAATATTGATTGCTGCTACTGTCTTATACACTTGGGTATCTAGGTGGTACTGTGTATGGAATATTGGACTTGGAGTCAGGAAAATAGTAGTTCTTATCCTTTTTTCAGACACTTTTAGCTCTGTGACCCTGGGTATATGCCTGGACATATCATTCAACCTCTTAGCCTTGGTTTCTTCATCTAAATAGTGGGGACTAATAGTACCTACTTTGAAGAGTTGTTGTGAGTATCAAATGAGATGTTTGTGCTGTGCTTTGTGAAACTTAAAGTATTCATGACAACATCGATATTACAGGACAATCAATTCTGATGAACATGACTCTTTCCAACAATGAAATGATTGATGCCAGTTCCAATGATCTTGGGATGAAGAGAGCCATCTAAACCCAGAGAGAGGAATGTTTACATAGATTACAACATAACATTCTTACTTTTTTGTTGTTGTTTGCTTGCATTTTTTTCTTACTCATTTTCTTTCCTTTTTGATCTGTTTTTCTTGTGCAACAAGAGAATTGTATAAATTACACATATTGGATTTAACATATATTTTAATGTGTATAACATGTATTGGATTGCTTGCCATCTAGGGGAAGGGTGGGGGAAAGGAGGGGAAAATCTGAAACACGAGGCTATGCAAGGGTCAATGTTGAAAAATTATCCATGCATATTTTTATTAAAGCTTTTTGTTTACAAAACATTTGCATGGGTAATTTTTCCAACATTGATCCTTGCAAAATCCTTTGTTCCAAATTTTCCCCTCCTTCCCCCCCAGCCCCTCCCCTAGGTGGCAGGTAGTCCAATACATGTTAAATATGTTAAAATACATGTTAAATCCAACATATGTATACATATTTATGCAGTTATCTTGCTGCACAGGAAAAATCAGATCAAGAAGGAAGAAAAAGAAAAACTGAGGAAAACAAAAACAAAATGCAAGTAAATAACAACAGAGGGAGTGAGAATGCTATGTTGTGTTCCACACTCTGTTCTCACGGCTCTCTCTCAGGGTGTAGATGGCTCTCTTGGTCACTGAACAAGTGGAACTGGTTTGAATCATCTCATTATTGAAGAGAGCCACATCCATCAGAATTGATCATTGTATAGTCTTGTTGTTGCCATGTATAATGATCTCCTGGTTCTGCTCATTTCACTTAGCATCAGTTCATGTAAGTCTTTCCAAGCCTTTCTGAAATTATCCTGCTGGTCATTTCTTATAGAACAATAATATTCTGTAACATTCATATACCATAATTTATTCAGCCATTCTCCAATTGTTGTGCATCCACTCAGTTTCCAGTTTCTTGCTACTATAAAGAGACATACATATGTTTTGAAAATAAAAAAGCTTTAAAAACAAAAATAAAAAAGTTTAAAGTACTCTATGAATGCTAGGATGCTAGGTATTAGTATTTTTATAATCATCTTCATCCTCATCCTCATGCTCATCTATGTTACTTTAGCAAGCCTGTTCACTCTCTGGGCTTGTTTCTACATTTCTAAAATGAGCATACTGGACTAAATGACTTTAGATCTCTTTCAGGTATATCATCTATCTATGATCCTATTATCCTCCAGCATTTCAATTATGAAATAATAATACTAGCTAACATTTAGTTATATAGTGCCTATACGCCAGATAGTTTACGAATATTATCTCATTTGATCCTCACAACAATTCAGGGAATTAAGTGCTATTATTATT
This sequence comes from Antechinus flavipes, assembly GCF_016432865.1. Lineage (NCBI taxonomy): Eukaryota > Metazoa > Chordata > Mammalia > Dasyuromorphia > Dasyuridae > Antechinus > Antechinus flavipes. Next base: position 328,803,129 of record NC_067399.1, read on the forward strand.
CTTATTTAAAAATAAGTAAACAGGGACTAACAAAGGTGGAGCAACTTCCATATTTGAACTCAGGTTTTCTTGACTTCAGATTCTGTGCTCTGTATACTACGACACTACCTAGCTACCCCCAGTATGATCCTATTAGTATAGGTAAATTCAATTCAAACATTTATTAAGGACCTAATATGGGCAAGGTAGGGCTTGGCATTGAATAGTAGGGAAGCAGAGACAAAAAGGAAACAATCCTTGTGCAGAAAATACTTACATTCAAGGCAGAAAAAGTAAATGGATCCTTTTTAGGTCATGATGCAATGAAAAGGGGAAAATAGATCAAAAATAATTGGAAACTAAATAATGTTATACTAAAGAATGATTGGGTGAAACAGCAAATCATAGATGTAGTTAATAACTTCACCCAAGAAAACGACAATAATGAGACATCATACCAAAATGTATGGGATGCAGCCAAAGTGGTAATAAGGGGAAATTTCATATCCCTAGAGGCCTACTTGCATAAAATAGAGAAAGAGAAGGTTAATGAATTCGACTTGCAACTAAAAATGCTGGAAAAGGAACAAATTAAAAACTCCCAGTCAGACACCAAACTTGAAATTCTAAAAATAAAAGGAGAGATCAATAAAATTGAAAGTAAAAAAAAATTGAATTAATTAATAAAACTAAGAATTGGTTCTATGAAAAAACCAACAAAATAGACAAGCCTTTATTAAATCTGATCAAAAAAAGGAAAGAAGAATATCAAATTGTTAGTCTTAAAAATGAAAAGGGAGAACTTGTCACTAATGAAGAGGAAATTAGAGCAATAATTAGGAATTACTTTGCCCAACTTTATGCCAATAAATTCAATAACTTAAATGAAATGGAAGAATACCTTCGAAAAATATAGCTTGCCCAGATTAACAGAGGAAGAAGTAAATAGTCTAAACAGTCCCATTTTAGAAAAAGAAATAGAACAAGCTATTAACCAACTCCCTAAGAAAAAATCCCCAGGACCAGATGGATTCACATGTGAAATTTACCAAACATTCAAAGAACAATTAGCCCCAATGCTTTGTAAACTATTTGAAAAAATAGGGAATGAAGGAGTCCTACCAAATCCCTTTTATGACACAGACATGGTACTGATACCTAAACAAGGTAGGTTGAAAACAGAGAAAGAAAATTATAGACCAATCTTCTTAATGAATATTGATGCTAAAATCTTAAACAAAATATTAGCAAAATACTTACATTCTACTGATTGAAGGACAGCAGGTTTCTTTATCTGTTAAACTTGGACAATAATAACACTGACAACATAAACTTAATTGAGGTAATATATGGAAAATGCTTTGCAAATTTTAAAATCCTATAGGCATGTGAACTATTTATTAGTACATGGCCTTTTAGTTCTGGAAAGATACATAGATCATATCCAGTCCATTTTGTAGAAAAAGAAGAAATATTCCTTTAACACTCTCTCCCTGTTGAAATGATTTTATATCACTTATATTTGCTTTACATTTCTTTACTTTAATCATATTCATTTCCTCCAGAAGAATATAAACCCTGCTGAGGACCAATGACTTTCAGTTTTGTCTTTATATTTTTACTAATGAGTATAGTGTGTGACACTTAGTAGGTGCTTAAAAATTGTTTATTAAGTTAGATTGAATTAAATCCTATTCCCTACGATATAGATTTGCAAAAAGGAACATTTCATTGAGAGTGGTAACTGTCATGATGATGGTGTTATTATTGTTGTTTTTGATGGTGATTGTGTTAATTTTTTACTTTCTCAGAGAAATTTGTAGTGGTAGTGGTGATAGCAGTAGTAATTCTTTGCTTTATTAAAGAAATCTTTGTTAGCTAGAGAGCTTTCCCCAAAATTTCCTTTATAGATTCCTCTAATGTATCAAATTCATAAGGCAATTTTTATACAATTTTCCAAGAACAAATCTACTGCCAATTATTCCTGTTTGTCCAGTAAAATCTCATTGATTTATATTCAAGTAATTTGAAATTTGTGATAATTTGGACAAGGGCCAAAACATTGTTTTTGAATTTAATTATTATAGAATCAGTTAGAAAATAAAGAGAGAGAATAAATTACAAAGAAGATCTCTGGGGAAATTATTGACTTAAGAGGAAAAAGTGTTTCTAAACAATTATAAATTTCTATTTAGGTATAAACAATGTAGCTGAAACACCATTAAAGTTGTCATTGCCTAGACTAGTGCTTTGATATGCTGATTAAAATCATTTTTATCTATTAATGCTTTAACAGAACTTCTATTAGGCAAGACTCAGCTAGCCTAGCTATTACACATCCTTGAAAATAATGAAATTGCATTGGTTTTAATATTGAGTAATATAGTCTATAATCCAGGCCAATCCTGTCCATCAAAAATAGTGAGTTTGACTATAGTTTTAGTCTCTTATTTCTTTCATTCAGTGTTTTTTCTATCACACCACAATCTTTTTGATGAAGGCTGGCAATGAGGAAATAGTGGAGGAGGAGAAGGTGGGAGGAAATGAAGGATAATTTTCTTGGTGAATATTTTCATATATACTATTTCCAGTTTGCTCTTTTCTGATTTGTGGAGGTAAAACTTTTGCTTATTGAGAACAATTGTGGATATTGTGGACATAGTCCTAGTGGGGGCCAGGAGTATGACTGGAGCCACTGGGAGTCTAGGAGTCTTATATTACTCTTCCTGAGTTCTTATATGGTAGAGATAGTGCCTTAAAAATCTTATTTATTACTATATGTCAGTTATTACTCATTCGACCTCCAGATCCAATCTTCCCTTGTGACAAAGAAAAGCAATGAAACAAAAACATCCTATACAGAAGCCAGGCTTGACAATGTATATATAAGATTCTTTCCTGGTATTCAACCACTATTGCTATAAGGAGATGTATTTCATTTTCTCTTCTCAGGGACCTTCACTGGTCTTTCTTATTATTTGGAGTTTAACATCCTTTCAGGGATCTCATTTACATTGGTGTGGCCCATCATCTCCATCATTGTATATAGTGTTCTCTAGATTCTGGTATTTTTCCTTTGCATTTATTTGCATAGCTTCCTTTGTTCATACTGTTCTCGGAGCTTAGAATTTTCTTTCTTTGGACTTGAATCTACCTATTCCTTCTCCATAAAGCCTTTACTGATTCTTCCTTACAACAATGACTTCCTTATAAAAACAGCACAAAGTACTTTTGTTTTGTCTCTTTTGGTTACTGTTGTTTGTCCTTCAGTCTAGAAGAAGACCATGACATCAGAACGATACTGTTTGAGGATGTATTCTGATGGAAGTGGATCTCTTCGATAAAGAGAGCCTTAATTGATCAAAGATGGACAGAAACAGCTACACCCAGAGAAAGAACACTGGGAAATGAATATAAACTGCTTGCATTTTTGTTTTTCTTCCCGGATTATTTATACCTTCTGAATTCAATTCTCCCTGAGCAACAAGAAAACTGTTCGGTTCTGCACACATATATTGTATCTAGGATATACTGCAACCCATTCAACATGTAAAGGACTGCTTGCCATCTGGGGGAAGGGGTGGAGGGAGGGAGGGGAAAAATCGGAACAGAAGTGAATACAAGGGATAATGCTGTAAAAAATTACCCTGGCATGCATTCTATCAATAAAAAGTTATCAAGACCATGACATCAGGAAGATGATGCTCTAGCATGCAAGCAAATTGGATTTGAGCAAGGGAGAGCTGTGCAAGGTCACCTGTCTTCAGAGCTATCTGGGTCCAGTGGCCAGATATAGAACAGGATGACTGGAGATGGCCCTGAATGCAATGGGAGACCTTAGCTTTTTAAGTATTTAATGCCATGATAGCACAATATGTAGAGAGCTAACCCTGGACCCAGGAAAAGTCCTTCCATTCCTCTTCCCTCTACAACAGAGAAATTACAGATCCATTTCATATCCTTAACCTAAACCTAATGGATTTAATCATAGCACTCTGTGTCTTGTACTTTCCCTTTTCCCATTATCATGAGTATGATTTTTAAAAATTATTTTTTTCTGGTTATATGTGTACATTCATTTGTTTGTTTTTTATTTATTTTTTAAATTTTTAATAGCTTTTTATTTACAAGTTATATGCATGGATAATTTTACAGCATTGACAATTTTTCTCTTCCTTCCCCCACCCCCCTCCTCTAGATGGCAGGATAATCAATACATGTTAAATCTGTTAAAGTATAAATTAAATACAAAATAATTATACATGTTCAAACCGTTATTTTGCTGTTCAAAAAGATTCGAACTCTGAAATATTTGTACATTTTAAAGAAACACATTTCCTTATGAATCATGTTGGGAGAGAAAAATAAGAACAAAAGAGAAAAACGATGAGAGAAAAAAAAGAGAAAAAAGGAAAAAAATGAACATATTATGTGTTTATTTACAATCAGTCTCCATATTTCTCTCTGTAGATATGGATGGTATTTTCTCTCCAAAGTTTATTGAGATTGTCTTGGATTACTGAACCATTGAGAAAAGAATCAAATCTTCATAGTTGATCATTGCACAATCTTTCTGTTACTGTGTACAATGTATTCCTAGTTCTGTTTGAGGATGATGTTTCATTTCTCTCCCAATCCCTAGCAAACTAATGTCCTTAAAATTGTCTCAATAAATGAATCTATTTTAACATATTTGTATTTAGTCATTTTAGTCATGTCCAACTCTTGGTGACCCCACCTGAAATTTTCTTGGTAAAGATACTGGAGTGGTTTGCCATTTCCTTCTCCAGTTCATTTCACAGGTGAGGAAACTGAGGCAAACAGAGTTAAGTGTCCTGCCCAGCATCACAAATCTCATAAGTTTCTGGGACCAGATTTGAATTCAGGAAAGTGAGTCCTTCTGACTCCAGCCCCAGCATGCTATCCATTTAGCCACCTAGCTGCCCCCACTTTAATATGTACATACCCAAAGGATCTTGAAAACTGAGGATGGCACCATTAACTCCTAAGATGACTCACTTATTTTAGCACAGTTCTAGTTGTTGAGATTTTCCTTATCTCAGTTTCTTCCTCTGTAGTGCTGTGATCTTCCCTCCACCTTTCACTCCCAATCTTGTAATTCCTATTTTTTTCCTCTGAGGCAAGCATAACAAGTTTAATTCCTCTTCTATATGACAAATCTATAAATAACTGGACAACTAAGCTTTCCCTTCTCTAAGCTAAGAATCCTCAGTTCAATATATAGATTGATTTTCAGTCTCTAGTTTGTCTTGGTTGTTGTTCCCTGGACATCAGCTTTTCAATGTCCCTCTGAAAATATGGCATCCAGAACTGAACATAATACCTAGATATGGTCTGGAAGAGCATGCTGAAACTGGCACATCTTTAGGCTGAGATGTCCTTGTACATTGAGTCTAATAACATATTTCTTAATTTTTTTTAGCTGCCATTTCACATTATTGATTAATATTGACCTTTTGATCCACTAAAATACCCAGGTATTTCCCCCACAAAATGTTATATAATCATGTCTTTTCTATCCATAATTATGCAGTTAACTTTTTGAATAAAAGTTTAAGACTCATTTATATTTATCTTTAATAAGTGTCAACTTGATGCATCTCATCATTCTAGTCTGACAAGATAATTTTGGACACTAAATCTGTCATCCAACATGCTAACTATCCATCTTTGCTTTGTGTCATTTGCAAATTTGGAAAGCATGTCATCTATATCTTTAGCAAAAATGTTAAATGGAATAGATCTAAGGATAGATCCCTGGACTTTTTTGCTAGAAAGCTTGCTTTAGGTTGACTTTAATCCATTAATTCTCCCTCTTTTAGTTTGGTAATTCAATACACTGTAAATCCAACTAAACGTGCTATTGTGTCCATATGTCTCCATCTTGTCCATAAGAATATAGCAACACTCTCCAATGCTTTCTAGAAACCCAGTCATTCTACATGTCTGCCATGACCTCCCAACTTACCATTTGTATAAGCCTGGAAAAAAGAAAAACAAAAATAAGAATCTACATTCATAGGATCATGGATCTTCTCTGGAAAGAACCTCAAGGACTGTCTATCCAACCCCCTCATTTTAGAGATAAGGAAAATTAGTCCCAGTTACTTGCTTAAGGACATATAAGCCTTAAGAGGTAGAGGTGGGATGAGGTCAATATGAAATGATTTACTTTTGTTGAATCTATAGTTTTTATGCTGCCTTTCCAAATGAATTTTGTATCTTGGTTTGGTTCCAGGAGACATGATTCCAAAGAGAAGAAATCAGATTTTTTTTCTTGCATTCTTTGACTCAAAATGACTTCACCCCAAGTCCTACAGAAAATCTTTACACTATAGTTGAGGTATCTCTAATATATAGGATTTCAAATAAGTCCTTTCTAGAAAAGATTTTAAGTATAAAAAATAGTAGCTATCACTTTTTAGGGCAGCTGTTTATTCCTTCTACCACAAAAGAAATGCTAGAAAACAAAATGCCCATAAGCACACACTGACAAAAACTTAAAACATAAATTATAACCCATCACTTTTTTCTTAGAATGTAGAAAAGATTCTCCTAAAACTATATAACTGCAGAAGACGTAATTCATATTCATGTCAAATTTATATTGACTATCAATTCAAGATTCTTACAGAGGTTTGGTAAAGCTCAAATGAGATAATTAATGTAAAGCACTTTGCAAACCTTAAAGCATTATGCCAACAATGATGATGATAAATACTATTTACTCTTAGTCTCCAATTACCATTCTTCCAATGTGGTGATAACTTTGTTCTCTGAATCTTCTACTGCACTCTAGCTGATCTCAAGTAATATTTATAGAGTAGTAAATGGGTGTACTGGTAAATGTTTAACAATCAGGTTCTCGATTAAAAAAAAAGTATAACTGCACAATTTTAATGAGCATTACTAATGCTTTATTAGGTCTAGACAATAAACAAACCAATAAATCAAATCCTGATTTTTTTCTAATTTCTGAGGTGTTAGTGCCCCCATTGGAAATTTAACAGACTTCTGATCAATGGGATGCCTAATCACAGCTCCAGAAGGATGATGACACTTGCTTTATACTTTGAGTGCAGAATGAGGTATATATTTTTCAGCTATGATCAATATGTAACTTTGGTTAATTATACTTTTTACAAGTGAGAGATTTTATTTCTTTGGTGGGAGGGATGAGAAAAAGGGGAATCAGATATTGTAATATCGAAACCAAAAGAGGAAGAAAATAAAGAAAAAGTCATCAATGATTAATTTTTTAAAAGCACATATAAAGGAGCAGAAAGAATTTCAAAAAAAGATACAAATAATATTAGCTAATAATAGCATTTATATAGTACTTTTTTGTTTGCTCAGTTATTTCTGTCATGTTCAATTTTTTCATGATCCCATTTGGGATTTTCTTAATAAAGATACTGGATTGGTTTACCATTTCCTTCTGCAGCTCATTTTTACAATTGAGGAAACTGAGGCAAACAAAATTAAGATATTTGCTTAGAATCACACAGCTTTTAAGTGTTTGTGATTAGATTTCATCTCAGGTCTTCCAGTTCTAGCGTTCTATCCATTGTGCCACCTCATTCTCAAGTGCTTCTAAAATACTTTATAATAATAAATTTATAATAAGAGAATGCTCATAAAAGCTACATTTAGTACCTTACACATTGAAGGTGCTTTATGTATGCTATTATTATTATTACATTTCATTTGACCTTGGCAATGACCCTGGGAGATAGGTGCTATTATTTGTTTCATTTTATGGGTGAGGGAACTGAAAAAGTTAAATGAATTGCCCAGGCTTATATGACTAGTGTGTATCAGAAGCAGAATTTGGACTCAGTTCTTCCTGATTCCTAATCCAGGGAATTGAGACAGTATTGTAAGATATAACATATGAAATATTTTTAAAAGTCTTAAACAATAGCAATTTTGTTTTAAAAACAACTTTGAGCAAATAAGTCATTTTATTATAAATACTCAAATAACTACAAAGAACATGAAGGAAGATGCTATCTACATTAAAAGAAAAGACTGGCAGAAGTACATATAGAAATATTTTGCATATATATGTCCATATATAAATTATATATATATATGTTTATATATGTTATATGTAATATATATATATTTATATATATTATATATATATTTATATGTCTATTAGAGATATATAGGTATCTGAGTCTAATGATAACCATTGCTAGGGTGAGGATGGGGTGGAGAAAAGAAAACAAGGGGGAAAATTTACATGATAATTTTATAATATATTTAAAAGAAATAACAAGTTGTATATAATAGATTTATAGTTTCATGTGTAATCATCTTCGTTATCAAGGAAATGCTTATTTTATTCCATAAATTAAAAAGTATATATATATTTCCCCCTGAGGCAATTGGGGTTAAGTGACTTGCCCAGGGACACAGCCAAGAAGTGTTAAGGGACTGAGGTCGGATTTGAACTCAGGTCCTCCTGACTTCAGGGCTGGTGCTCTATTCACTGTGCCATCTAGCTGTCCCAATAAATAAAACAATTTAAAAAGGCTTGTGTAGAGACTTCTTGGTTTCATGTATAGTCATCTTTTTCTGTTCCACAAGGAGAAAGTGTTCATATGTGCTAATGATTAAACTGATAATAATAATAGAAAAAATATTCCAATGATTCTATCTGACTTTGAATCACTGACAGAGACAATCTCTGTAAAAGAAAATAGCATGTAACCACATAGGCAATATAGAATGACATGGTAAACATAGCCAGGATGTAGTACATTATCTATAGTGAGAGTTATATGAGAAGTGTTATAAAATAGCAAGGAAGAGCCAACATTTATATGTGCTTTATAACTATCCTGGAAGTAGGTCCTATTATTTTTATAGTACTTAATTTTTCCAAATACATGCAGACATAGTTTTCAACATTCACCTTTGTAAAACTTTGTGTTCCAAATTTTCCCTTCCCAAGATGTAAGCAATCCAATAAGGGTTAAATGTGTAATTCTTCTAAACATATTTCCATATCCATCATGAGTCATTAAAAAAAATCAGATCAAAAGGGGAAAAAACACAAGAAATGACAAAAAAAAGCAAACAACAATAAAAAGGTGAAAATAGTATGCTTTGATCCACATTCAGTCTCCATAGTTTTCTCCATGGATGTGGATGACACTTTCCATAACAAGTCTTTTGGAATTGTCTTGAATCACCCCATTGTTGAAAAGAGCCACATCCATCCCAGTTGATTATCACATAATCTTAATGTTACTGTATACAATGTTCTCCTGGTTCTGCTCATTTCACTTAGCATCAGGCTTTTCTGAAATCAGTTTGCTCATTTTTTTCTTATAGAACAATAATATTTCATTATTCATATACCATAACGTATTCAGCCATTCCCCAACTGAGGGGCATCCATTCAATTTCCAGTTTTTTGCCACAACAACAAAAAAAGACTGCTACAAACATTTTTGCATATGGATCCTGTTCCCTTTTTTATGTTCTGTTTGTATCCCCATTTTACAAATGAGGAAAGTGAGCTTAATAACTTAGATTTGCCTATAATCACACAGCTAGGAGGAATTTGAGGTCCACCTAACTGCTATCTATATAAAGAATGTAAAAAGGAAAGTTATATATGATTGAAAAATGTAAAAAGGAAAGTTATATATGATTGAAAAAGGAACACAACCAGTAGATTTATGAGAGTAAGGGACAATGGATGGATAGACCAATATGGGGATGAATAGTACAATATTTAAATGGCAAGATTTAAAGCTAAAACTTCATTAAAAGGTCTTTAAAATCATCAAATCTAGTTCCTTCATTTTATAGGTGGCAAAAACAGAATCATCAAAATGTGAAATGACTTCTTAAATAAGATAAGTAGCAATATTGAGATTTGGCTAGGTTCTTGGACTTGAAATCCAATATTAATTATACTTTACTAGTCTGTTTTTCAAAGTACTGGGCAGATCATTTAGGGTGGATAAATGGGAGGACACAAGCAAGAATCTTATAAGATGAACAAGCATGGGGAATTGTGAGAGGCAGCACAGGAATGATGCACATTGGTGAAATCACAATCCAGGGATAAACTGATTAAGTACAGCTTAGAGGCATCTGGGTGATACAGTCTCTAGGGTATCAGGCCAGGAGTCAAAGGACTTATTTTCCTGAGTTCAAGCTTCAGACACTAACTGTATGACCCTGTGCAAGTCACTTAATCCTGCTTGCCTCAATTTCCTCATTTTTAAATGATCTGGAGAAGGAAATGACAAACCATTCTAGTATTTTTGCCAAGAAAATCTCAAATGGGGTCATGAAGAGTCAGACGTGACTGAAAACAACTGCACAGAAACAACAACATATACCAGGACTGTGTTAAGTGTTGGGGAAACAAAGAAAATCTAAAAACACTTCCTGTTCTCAAGGAGCTCATAGATGAATGGAGGAAAAAAACCTTGCAAACAATTATTTACAAAGAAACTAATATAGGATGATTTGGACATAAACAACAGAGTGAGGTGTTAGAATTAAGGAATATTAGATGATTTTCTCTAGAGGTGGGATTTTAGCTGGTCCTTGAAGTCCTGGAAGGGAATTCCAAGTTTGGAAAACAGACAATGAAAAATGTCCAGAACTGAGAAATGAAGTGATGAAATATGAAGAAGTGTGTATGTGTGACCAGCCTCCTCACCTTGATGCCTGTAACAAAACACCAAAGATGTGAATCTTTAGGAGCATTTCCTTGGAAACTATGGAGGACTATTATTATATCTAATGTGATGACAAGATCCTCCTCTGCCAATAGAAAAATTGCATTTTCACACAATTTCTGCCCTTTTGTTTTCTATTTGCCAATGATAGGGTAGGAGTTTAGGTATAGTGTTTTAAGGCAAAGAATGCAAGAGAAGAGAGAAGTCAGCTCAATTTCCTATAATTCTAGTGGGAGAACAGAAAGAGACAGTGATTTAGCAACATCTGTTTTAAGAGGAAAAACAGAAGCCCACCCGAGAAGTTTGAGGGTCATCAGAAAATAGTACAAACATCAGGATAGTATATTAAAGCACATCTGTCTCCATTTTGGCATGGTGAGCATTCTTTCAGACATTATTTTAAGAGCTGCATTTAAAAATGCTGATAAAGTAGATTCCACCCAAGTATTTTAGGCCAGTTTTTTTTTTTTTTTTTTTTTTTTTTGCTTCTTCACAGGCAATCACTCTCAATACCACATGCTCCATTAACTTTCTGCAAAAGCATTAGGCAAAACCCCAAAAGGTTGATTTCTCTTGTCTGCATCTTACCCAGCAAATCCAATTGTATACCTTAACTGCTGTGTTTGGGAAGAGGAAATTATCAGCTTCTCATCATTTTCCTATGTGAATGTGTAGATGAGCACTTTGCAATGGATGCTGATGAGCCCATGAGGCCATAGCAAGCCATTTTTGAGTGATTTTGATTGCTTGGTCCTATAATCCCAAGAATGCCTGGGATCCCTGGCCTAGTTGAATCACTTAGAAAAGAAGTGGCATTAAGATTTTAGGTTTCATTTCTTTTGTTGCTCTTTTAGTGTTAAAATCTCATGAAAAATAACTTGAGCTTTTCTTCTATACTATATTTGGCCCCTGGTTTTTTTTTTTTTTGATACATGTTTATATAGACTTTGGAAGTGTTGAGTGTTTAATTTCAACACTGATTCAGAAAATCAACCAACAAGAATTTATTGAAACCATTATCTTAATCATTGAAAATAAAAAGACAAAATGGAATCAAGTGGTATGTTGATGTCTTAACTCAAACATGAATTGGGATTTAAGCGAGACCAAGTTTCTTGAAGCAGATGGCCTTGCTTTCTCTTGCAGAGTTATCAAAGTTCCGTGGCAAGACAAAAATCTGGATGATTGGCAATGGTCTGAGTCTTCGATGTCCGAAAAAAGCTCTTAGCACTCTACAATGCTTGTTTTAGTGGCCAAGGTCATTGGAATGACTGGTTCTCATCTGTGCATTTCAATGAGGGCAGAATCTTCATGTGTTTGGGATAGACATCCCTCTTACTCATCAATGATCCTGAGACCTTGCAGTTACCCTAAACCTGTTTTATCCATCCATCCAGACAGTTTTACCAGGGCATGGTCACTGTGCATACTGCATGCACCTTCTTGCAAATGGGAAAGATAACAGGTAGGAAATCATCAAGGAAAGCCTTGAAAAGGGCTCAGCAGCCCTCACACCAGAGACACTAGCCTTCCCTGAATTCTCCTACACCCCTCTACCATAACAAGTGCAAAATGGACTTACTTAAATACGCAAATGGATTTGTGATACTAATTTTTTAAAGAAATTCTTACCAATAATACAGATCACAACTATCCAAACCAACTCATCTGATATGACTTTTGTCCATTTCCTCCCATAGATTCATTTGCAAGGAGTCCATCCAACAAATTGGATGATTCCTTGCTTTCTCCTGACATTGTGAGTATACTAAGGAAGCATTCTAGCCATTGCCATGTCATCCTTTGTTCTTGCTATATTACTAGTTCATCTTCTTTCCTATGATACAATTCCTTGACTACATATTCTGCTCTAGTTTTCCTCTAGTGCTCCTCTTTGCTTATATATTGCAATCTGTTTTTTTTAATTTAAATTTTGTTTTATTTAATAATAACTTTGTATTGACAGAATCCATGCCAGGGTAATTTTTTACAACATTATCCCTTGCACTCGCTTATGTTTCGTTTTTTCTCCTCCTTCCCTCCACCCCCCCCCAAGATGGCAAGGAGTCCTATATATGTTAAATATGTTATTGCAATCTGTTTGTATCTCACAATAGCCCTGGGCCACAGAAGGTGCTATAATAATAATAATAACAATAATATATAATAATTCCAATTTTATCATTGCAGAAACTAGTATATGGAGAAATTAAATAATTTGCACTTACATAGCTAGTGACAAGTTTTCTCTCACCCCCTCTCTCTGCTGTCATAGCACCACAAATCCTCCTAGAAGAGGAAGGGCAGCATAAAGTGCTAGATCTGTAATCAGGCTTGAGTTAAAACCTGACCTCAGACATTTACTAGCTGTGTGACTCTGGGCTAGTCACTTAACCCTGTGTGCCTCAGTTTCCTTATCTGTAAAATGACCCAGAGAAGGAAATGTCAAATCACTCTATTATCTTTCCTAAGAAAACCCCAAATGGGATCATGAAGAGTCAGACATGACTGAAAAACAACTGAATAACAGTAAAACTTTTCCAAAGCTATCCACTTTTTGAAGTGGATAGTGTTGATCTTGGAGTCAGGAAAATCTGAGTTCAAATTCAGCCTCTATTTCTTTATTAGCTGTGTTACCCTGGATAAGTCACTTGATCTTTGCCTCAGTTTCTTTATCGGCAAAAATGGGGTTAACGATAGCACCTACTTTATTTAATATGCCTGTTGCATGGACCAAAAAAGACCAGAGGTAAAGCATTGTGCAAATTTTAAAGAACTATTTAAATTAAAGAACAAATAAAAGTTATTTACTTTTAGTTCTAATAGCATTTCTGTCACTTGTAAGGATTTAGGAATAATGTCAGTAACCTTGTGCCTCAGGAACACCTGGAGAAACATAGCCCTAGACTTACAGTAAGGGAAGGAAAACACAAATGCTTCACGTTAGAGGTTAAATACATCACTGGGATAGAGATGCAAAGAAAATAATTCATCCTAAAGACCACAGGAGACTGGGTGTGTGTATTTGTGTCAAACTGGGAAGCTTATAAACTTGTATTTCCTGGAAGCTGAGCAGTGTCTTTGCTTTGTTCCACTGACAAAGCTATACCCACAAATTATTCAATTAATTTATTGTATGTAGAGCAGCTTTTGCCCCTGGGTATTGCTGTGTTCAACTAGGGTCTTTGCCAAAAAAGCCCACACTTCCTTAGCTTCTTCTTTCCATATTAAGCTCACAGTTTATGACACAGATTTTGTCGAATTTGGCTACACTTTCTGATATGCATGGAGTCACAATATGACAGTATGGTCTAAACACCAGATGGTATTCAGCAGAGTCAGAATACTGCTCCAAATCTAATAGCCTACCATTAGCTTAACAGCTGGCCCAAGCCTACTGATGATATGATAACCTCTATTTTATAGGCTGTATAAATGGGAATGGACAAAGGTGGGGATGGGACTTGCATGGACTAACAGATAGAGAAACAACTGAGAAAAATGGATGGGGGTATGTATGTTTCAATAGGAAGGAATCGTGTCATTCTGAGCAAATTATGTCAGGTTGAAGGAAGTCTTTTTTCTGAATTCATTTCCTTCTAAGGATAAAGGAATTTTATCTGGACCTAGAAGAAAAATTCTAAGTATATCTGATATCAATCAGATTTTGTAAAATATAGAAATAGTTTTAAAATTATTATTGATGATTTTGTAGCTTTATTTAGTGTTTAGGTAATAATGGTATCTTTCTTTCTACTTTTCTACTTAATAAATTAACAAATGCTAACAAATGTGAATATTTCTGCATTAAAAAACATAAAAGTACTGTTTATGAAACTGTGAACCTATAAAGCTTGTTTGTTGGGATTTGTTTTTTTGTTGTTGTTGTTGTTGTTTTTTTGGTAAAGTGTAAATTTCTCTGTTTGTTAGTGTGTGTCTCCAGGAAAAGAAGCCCCTAGTTGGCTCAGGAAGGGCAAACTGGGAGGTCAGAATCTGAGCAAGGAAAAGCTCCCACACAGATCAGTAATGGCTCTTCAGTGGCCATTGCATTTCCAGCCTGAGTAAGAGAGACAGTCTCAAAAAAAAAATCTGATATTAAATTTAACATAATAGTACTATACTCCCCTGCTTGACTATGTCCCTTTATGAACTTCTTCCTACTTTCTTCTGTGTATATTAAAATTGTTTCATTGACCCTTCCTCTCTTCTTTTTTTCCTCCTTCTTTCTTTCTTTCTTTCTTTCTTTCTTTCTTTCTTTCTTTCTTTCTTTCTTTCTTTCTTTCTTTTCTTCTTTCTTTCTTTCTTTCTTTCTTTCTCTTTTTCTTTCTTTCTCGTTTCTTTCTTTCTTTCTCTTTTTTTGTCTGTCTTCCTTCCTTTCTTTCTTCCTATCTTTTTCTTTCCTTCCTTCCTTTCTGTCTTTTTTTCTTTCTTTCTTTTCTTCCTTCCTTTCTTTCTATCTTAGTGTTGTTGTTCAGTCACTTCTATGTGACCACATTTAGTGTTTTCTTGGCAAAAATATTGGAGGGATTTGTTGTTTTGTATCATTATAGCTACCAAACCACTTGCCTCCTTCACTTTTAATTGTACTTCTATATTTTTAATTTATATTTCAAAACATTTTTTGAATGATTGTTGGAGAGCTTATTGTCTTTTAAAAATTACCTGCTCATGTTCCTTGACCATGTACTGTATTTATTAGAGAATGAATCTTATTTTTATTTATATAAATTCCCTCTGTGACTTAGATATTATTTCTTATCAGAGAAATTCACTGAAAAAATTTTTTAGCATAATGATATCTTATGAAATATGATATAGGCCTATGAGCTAGAATTCAGAAGAATATATTTTTGAGGATAGTCAGGGGTGGAGGAGGTAAGTTGGATTTTATACACATTCTGTTTTTCCAGACCTTACTGTTATCATTTTTATTGTTATTTTGGCTTTTGTCCTTCAAGAATTGTCTCTTTAAGTCTAGTTAAATGTAGCTGTCATCTTAATTGAGGATATACTTCTTCTATAGCTTCTACTGATGAAAACAAGCAAATTTGAAGATGATAAGGGGAATGGGTATATACATAGATGAGATAAACCTGTGGGCTAGACTTGATGTAATCTCTTTAGTTTTTTCAAGCTATCCATTGTGCATAGGTAAAATTTGATTTAGACTATGTTCTTTCTGGTTGCTCTTCTTGAAGTGATAATTCTGTAATTTAGCTACAATATTTCTTGGAGTTTTCATTTTGTTTTCTCTTTCAGGAAATGATCAATGGATTCTTTCAATGACTATTTTATCCTCTGGTTCTGGGATATCAGGATAGTTTTCTTTAACTATTTCTTGAAAGATGTTGTCCAGGGTTTTTTTTGTCATCATGGCTTTCAAGTAGTCAAATAATTCTTAAATTACCTCTCCTGGGTTTATTTTGCAGGTCAGTTGTTTTTTTCAATGAGGCATTTTACATTTTCTATTTTTTTTTCATTTTTTTGGTTTTGTTTGAGTGATTCTTGATATCTTATTGAGTCCTTCATTTCCATTTGTTCAGTTCTAATTTTAGTGAATCGTGTTTCTTCAATAGTTTTCTTATCTCCTTTTGCATTTGGCAATTGTACTTTTAAAGGTGTTATTTTATTCAATAGATTTCTACCCCCCTCCATTTCACCAATTCTATTTTTTAAAGAGTTGTTTTCTTTTTCCATTTCTCCAAAAAATTTTTTAAAGAAGTTGTTTTCTTCCCATCAGTTAGAGAATAGCTCAATAAGTTATGATATTTAAATGTTATGGAATTTTATTGTTCTGTAAGAAAGGATGAGAAGGATGATTTCAGAAAGGCCTGGAGAGACTTATAAGAACTGATGCTAAGTGAAGTGAGTAGAACCAAGAGAACATTATATACAGCCACAACAAAATTACACGATGATCAATTCTGATGGGCTTGGCTCTTTTCAACAGGAGGTGATAAAGGTCAATTCCAATGCTTTTGTGATAAAGACAGCCATTTGCACCCAGAGGAAGAACTGTAGGGACTGAGTGGGGATCATAACATAGTATTTATACTTTTTTGTTGCTTGCTTGAATTTTGTTTTCTTTCTATTTTTTCCTTTTTGATCTGATTTTTCTTATGCAGTATAATTGTGGAAACATGTATAGAAGAATTGTACATGTTTAACATATATTGGATTATTTGCCATCTAGGGGAAAGGCTGGGGGGAAGGGAGAGAGGAAAAAAATTGGAACACAAGGTTTTGCAAGGGTGAATGTTGAAAATTATCTATGCATATGTTTTGAAAGCTTAAAAAAGCTTTTAAAAATAAGAAATTGTTTTCTTCAATATATTTTTCCATATTACCAAATGTATTTTCAAGAAGTTATTCTCTTCAGTATCTTTTTTCCCCAATTCACAAATTTATTTTTTAGGAAGTTATTTTCTTCAGTTAATTTCTATTTTTCCTTTCCCAAGCTGTTGACTTCCCTCCCCCAGAAACTTTCATAATTCTCCTGCATATCTCTCCTTCCTTTCCCCCATTTTTCTTCTATCTCTAGTCCCCCCAGAGCCTGGAGTCTTCCCCTCAAAGGTTACTTTCCATTTAACTGAATGTAGGTTGCATGTAACTATTTATCTATTGCCTCCAATATTAGAAGTAAATCCCTTGAGTAGAAGAACAGTTTTTACCCTTCTTTGTATTTTCTTTGCTTAGGGTGGTGGAATAAAAAGTAACAGTGTTTGGGAAATACAAACACCCTACGTACTATCAGGGTAAATATTCAATATCCACTAAAAAAGTGCTGGGAAAACCAGAAAGCAGTCTAGCAGAAAAAATATTTAAATCAACAATGCATACTATGCTATATTCAATATGATTGTATTCTCTGTATATTATATAGATATGCCATATATTATTGTGTGTGTGTATATATATATATGTATATGTATATACTGTTGTACATTATATACAAGTTCCAAGTGATAATATGACCTAGATATAAAAGGTCACATCATAAATAATTTATGGGGCAAGGAAGGAGATACCTTTTACAGCTATAGGTAATAAAAGAAAATTCTTCACCAAATAGTAGATTGAAAGGATCATAAACTATAAAATGGACCAGAAAAAAAATTACAATTGTTGAAGGGACTGTGGGAGAATAGGCACATTAATGCAGTCTCTGGCTCACAATCTTCCTCTTCTATCTCCTGCTCTCATAATGGAGAATTTCAAAATACATATTGATGATGTTTCAAAAACCATCACTTCTCCCTTTTCAATCTCTGTACAAATGATTACCAGATCTATATCTCTAACTCTAGCTTCTGTCCTGAGCTTTAGTAAGACATAATCAACCTGATTAGCCATAGTTATCTCAAACTTAACATGTCCAAACCCCCATATTCTCTTCTTTTTCAAATATTCCTATTAATGCTCAGGGCACCATCCTTTTCTCAAGGCTTACAAATTTATTGTCACCTCCAACTCTGCCATCTCACTTACCCCACATTATTCAATTTGTTGTAAAATCTTGTTTTTTTCCTTCACAACAGAGTCACCACACACCAGTGATTCTCATCACCTCCTGCCTATTTATGTGTGTGAATGTATGTGTATGTGTGTGTGTTGTTTGAGATATTTGACCTATTATAAGGCTGCAGCATATCGTAAAGCAATTTAAAATCAGTCCAAAGAATAAAATTTCTCTGCTTGGAAGGAAGATGGGGGAGGGGATACTGAGAGGAAAAGTTAGAATAGAAATGCAAAAAACAAGATAAGAGTATCAACAAAGCATTTTAAAAGTATACAGAGCAGAACCAAAAACAGTTCAGAGGGAACATAAACAAACTGAATAGCTTTGGAATTATAATAATAACATATCCTTAGATTCTGTACAAAGAGAAGAAACAAGCTGTACATAATAATGATTTGTAATATTGTGTAGAAACCTCTTTTTCCATTATTCTTTGTTTATAGAAATGTTCTTTGTGCTGGTTATTTTCAAATTCAGAATAACTGAAAAACTGGAAATTTATAAAAAAAATAACAATAAAAGGTTTAGTGTCATGGTGATAATTTAGGAGGTTGTTACAGTTTTCAGAAAGATCTTGGAATCTTACAAGTATTTTCAAAGTTTCTCTCTTACAGGCCCTACTGGCTTCATAGAAGAGCTTTTTTTGTTTTAAGTGTGTGTGTGTGTGTGTGTGTGTGTGTGTGTGTGTGTGTGTGTTACCCTCGTTCAGTTACTGGTCTCCACAGCAACTGGATATAGGATTCATGCAATGACCAGTTGCTATAGTAACGTCTTCAAGTCAAGGTGATGATGGATGACCATTTCTCAGTGAGTGCTAATTGTGGCATAAATCTATCTGCTTCTTATTTCTAAGCAAGCACTCTCCCACTATTTTCCTGATTATGACAGATTCAGAGAGACTGGGGATTAACTCAGCTACCTGATATGATCACATAGTCCTAAATTTATGTTGAATTTTCTTTGAAGAAAAAATAATTTAAAATAATATGTTGGGATATCTTTTTTTTTAATTGAGAATTGTAATCATTAGGATTAATTTTCCTAATATCGTAGTCCTTTCTTCAGGTAGAAAACAAGTCATTTTTTGCATCTCTAAACCTTAATTTCCTCACCCCCAAACACAGGGATGAGTAAAGAATTTTTACATCATTTGTATAAAGGATAGCACTGATGTCCTAGAAAGAGGATATTATATATATCTTTTCTTATGGCTATTAGGTGGTTCAGTGGAGAAAGGGCTATGACTGAAGTCAGGAAGAATCATTTTGCTGAGTTCAACTCTGGTCTCACATACTGATTGGCTATGCTATCCTGGGCAAGTCATTTAACCTATATGTCTCAGTTTCCTCATCTTTAAAATAAGCTGGAGAAGGAAATGGCAAACTACTGCAATATCTTTGCCAAAAAACAAACAAAAACTCAAATAGAGATGTGAAGAATTGGACAAAACTGAAATGATTCAACAACAGCAACAATTTCTACAGTGTCACTCTTGTTACATATATGTACATGCATACACCATACACATTTAAGTGTTCATGGTGTATATATATTATGTTTAAGGAGTCCCCAAAATTTTTAGTGTAATTTAAAATTTTAATAGCTTAAAAGTGATTAAGACTTTTAGAATGTATGTGTATGCACATATATATGTGTGTGTGTATATATATATATATACATATATATCTATTTATATATATATATTTATAAAGTGCTTAGGAATCTTTTACACTAGTTTTTCTAGAGCCTTTTAAATAAACTAATTCATTATTTAGTATTGGGAACTTGAGTAGCTTCTCAAGTAGAATCGTGGTTCCTTTACCTTTTAATAATGTGATATGGATACTTTGATCCTGGACTAAGTAGTGATTTGAATACAGATCTATAGTTTTCAACATTTCTTGTCCCCTATAAACTATTTAAAGGAGGACCTTTTGGAAAAAGAAATGTAAGTGTGATGATTTATGCCTCTGTCCCAGTTCAGATACCACCACTCCATGATATCTTCCCTCATATCCCAGTTGAAAATGATCTCATTCTCTTCAAATTTCTTGGAGTCTGACCTGGAATTCTTCTTTACACTCATCAGAATCTATCTTGTCTCAAAGCTATTGTTGTGTGTGTAATGTCTTATTTCTATTAATAGGATCAAAGATTTTGCAAGGAAGGAAATCTTATCTTATTTCAATGTAGTGGATCAAAACTCATGGAGCATATAAGGAATTGAATTTATAGGGGTCTTTCCATGGAGCATTATGCACCAGAACTCCTCTGGCAAGTTGTAGGGATATATGTGATTACACACTGAAAAGAGCATGATGATAGAAGATGACAAAGCAATCTCATTACTGTTCCTTATTGGCCACTGATCAGGAAGAGCCATAGATTCAGGGAACTTTAAAAAGGGAGTCTCTCTCCCTGTCCCTGTCCCTGTTCCTCTCTACTTTTCCCTTGCTATGTCACAATTCTCTATTATTGTTCTGACTCAGTTTCCCTAATTATCCTGACTCAGTCCTGCCTCAGTTTCCTTGTTCTTAGTTCTGCAAAATCTCCCCTCCCTCTTTATCAGAATTTTTGATGAGGATAAAAGATCTTATGTTTTAGAATATCAGAATGCCTCTCCCCATCCCAAGCTATTGGAATGTCAGATACTGTCTTATCAAGATGCTCTCCCCATCTCCGGGGTGCCTCCCCCTGATTATGTCATCCCATCTTCGGTGGCTCACCCTCCCCCCTCCATGTCAGAGTCCTGTTCCCGCTCTTACCACCCTGACTCTGCCCTTGCCTCAGTCTACCCTCTGCGTCTGAGCCATGTGTATATATGCATTGAGAACTCACATTGTTTGCTGGATTCTTGGAGGCGATGTTCATTCAGCCCTGGGACCAACCATGGATGCATTTGATCCCAGAATATCTCTCCATTTAATAAACTATTAAATACTCTCTAATCTCTATCTTGATCAGTTTCTCTGGCATTTACCTGTCCTTTTCCTCCCTCTCCTCCCCCCTTTCTTTCCTGTTAATAAGTTGCTACCTTATTTTAATTATAATTTTATTCTCTAAAACATGGGGGAAAAGATTAGAGAGAAACTAAGTTTTGAACTTGCCTTTCATCAATATAAAGCATTTGTTTGCTTATTGAACATGAATAGGATTGAACAAGAAAAAGGATGCTTTGGGGAAATTGGAGGTGGGGAATAATAGCATTTTGGAATTTATGAATGAAGTAAGAAAGTATGGCATAGATTAACATGCAGCTCTTTCTTTGTGTCTCTATCTCTACTTCTCTGTCTCTTTCTTCCCTTCTCTACCTGTTTCTGCCCTTTTGTCTGTCTTTCTGTCTGTCTGTCTCTTCCCTTAACTGTTGAACATGCAGGACATCATAGCTTTCCTCTTGAGCTCCCCATAAGGGATGAATGGGGGACAATTCCCTTTCCCTCAGCCCTATACCCCACCCAAACAGCTGTATTTCAAGGCATGAAAGCATGGACAGTGGGCTTGCATAATTGAACAGAACCTGGATCCTAGACTCTGCCCCTTTTGTTTGGTATTTCTTTACTGAATGTAGGTTTCTAAATGTTGATCCTGTGGTAGACATTCCTATTCTTGGAAATAGCTTCGTGAACATAGAAATTAGGACTCCTGAGTGCTCAAATTTGGCTGGCAGCAGGAGGGATTTCTTAGCTCATAGGACATAAAGAAACAGGCAGTGCACCTTTTTGACTTTCATGGCAGTTTACTGACCCTTGGTCTAATCGATTGAAGAATTGCTACTCATAGGTGATTCTCTCCTGTACTATAATGTGATAGAAGGCTTTTCTTTTTATTATTCTCCTCATTCAACACACCGATATTTCTTCTTTTACATTTAAAGCAATTTACACATTTTATTATATCACATGGTATCCAGCATATGGTAGAAACTCATAAATATTCAAATGTGATATTGGCAAAAATTTCAAAAATACCTGGCATTTATGAAATTGTCAGCATGTGGTCTGAGTGAGATGCTAGAGTAGAGAGCAATTTGTTTCCAATACGACTGATTTCCCCCTAATGCTATAGTTTGAATGATAATGTCTGTTTTACTCTAACTGAATTTGCTAAGAGACCACTTCTATTTATCCGTATTGGGTGTTGTATGTTTTTGCGAGTACTTTGTCTCCATTGCTGGTATATTCTGTTATATATGCTACCTGAGGAATTACAAGAACATATGTAATATAAGGTTCAAAATTGCACTCTGGGCACTTTGGATGTTTTTGTTCTTGAAGAAGACCAAAATGACATCTCCCTATTAGGGTTCAAGGTACAGTGTGTGTCTGATCATTCAGACCAATAAGACTTAGAAGGCTCTACCATATAAACATTTGGAGTGGAGTTGTCTGAGTACATAAAGATTGGGGTAAAGCCTCGGGGTTTCTCTATAATAGACTGGCACTATGATATGATAAAGAGCTAATCTTAGAATCAAGAAAACCTGGGTGGATGTCTTGCTTCTCACACACATTAAGACTGTGTAAGGGTCTGCACACAAACACACACATATACAAAACACACAAATATGCACATATACCTTGTGTAACTGAGCAAGATTAACCTTATTGTGTTCCAGATAATTCTCTAAGACTATGCTTCGTGAAGAAATTTTCCAAAACGAGGAAATCAAAAGAAAAGTTGTAAGACAAAGCATGTAAAACATTTTTGTCATTTAAGAGAAAAATATGCTAATAAACATAATAATAGTATTCTCTGTATCATAGGTTTGACATGAGGAAAGTGTTTTTGCAAAACTCAGAGTGCTAAAGAAAAATTGGATCTTTACTATTATTGTGCTGTTTAAAATGGGAGTGATAACAAACCTTCTTGTCTTTTGTTTATTTAAATTCCAGGGGAACATTGAGCTACTCATGAGTACAATGATGATATTAGCTAACTGTGTGCTCCAGGAAAGTTTCCTCATATGTAAAATGGGGAAACCACCTCTCAGGATTGTTGTGAGGATTAAATGAGATGTTTCTAAAGTGCTTTGCAAAAGTTTAAGGGAAAGACAGGGGGTGGGACCGGTGCTAGGCCCCTTCCCCAAATTAACTAATCAGAGACATCTTCAGGCACAAAGAGAAAGCATTTATTCAGTCCCTGCAGGAAGAGGCCCGAGCAGGGAGGCATCTCAGCTCCCAAAATGTGCTCCTTGGCCTGACAAGCCAGAAGCAGAATAACTGGTCAAATACCAAAAGACCGAGTCTTTTCATTGGAGAGACTACAATGAAGTAATTAGCATTGACCAATGATCACCAATCTTGTCTACTTCCTGTGGGTCACTTCCTGTCACGGACTTAGGGTCTGACCTTTAGAGACTTCTAGCCCTTGAGATCATGTGACTTCTCGCAACCTGGGGCTGGAGACCTCATTTTCCAGCTTTGCCGACCTCTGGGAACAGGGATCATGTGACTCGGGCCTAGTCTCACAGACTTCTTGAGAAAACTTCACCCAGTCAGTCCCATTCAACAGCTAAGCAGTATAGGACAGTAAAACATTTAAATTGGAGTTAGAAAGGCCAGATTCTGTATCAAACACCAGCTGTGTAATCCTTTGTCATTTAATCTCTGCTACTTTCAGCTTCCTTATTTCTAAAATAGAATAATAATAGCACTTGATTCTCATTTATTGTAAGACTCAAATGAAATTCCTTACATAAAGTTCTTCATGAATCATAAATTGCTCTACAAATGCTATACTGTTAACTATTTTTTTTTACTAAGATCATTTAGAATTGCAGCAGCCACTTTTGGGCGTAGATAAGTAGACGTGAGTAGACAATTTTCTTCTACAAAAGATCTCCAGCACTAAAGAGACAAAGAATTGAACAATTTCTTTTGCAGCCACACTGTTTTCTCACCATTTCAGGGTGTTTGGGACAAAAAGACCTACCCAAAGTGACTACTACAGAGATCACTCCTAGAAAGCAGAATTATTTATTAGAATCTTGAGAAGCGGACCCCATCCTGGTCTGCGAGCAAAATTTCACAGCAGGATAGGGCCAGAGCCTTGAAAATGCTTACAGCTTTTATACATTTCAGACAAAGAACCTCCAAAATCCCACCCTCTGTATGTTGTGATTGGTCACATAAATCTACTGTTCCCCTAGTTGGTCAGGAGAATGTAGTAGACAAGGTGATATAGTCCAGACCTTATCTAAAATCATGTGACTCTGGAGAAGCCGAAACTGAGGCCTAGAAGGCTTGATCTACTTTAGAATCTGTAAGTTCTTCCACCTTTTCCCACACAAGGGCAGTGTATTTGAGTCCTTCAAGTTGATTAGCAGAGTGAAGACCCTGCATTTGGTTTGGTGATGGTGGTGGTTGACTGGTTGATTTGTTTTTATGGTTTTCTCTTTACGTTTAATTTAAACCAATGGGCTAAGTTAAGTGGTGTGCTGCTTTTGAGGAAATAATGAACCACTAAGTTTCCTCCTCCTCCTCTCACCCTTCATTGAGTCAATTGAATCATTTATTTATTAGATTGATTCATAGAGAAATAGTTTGGTCATTGGCTCACCCTTACAGTTCCTAATGACTGGAATTATTACTTCACATCTCTGGGAAATGTCACCTGATTAATGGCTTGGCATGAAAGAAAATGGAAAGTCCCAAGTTTTAGATAAGAGTGGGAAACAATTTTGCCTAATGTACACTACAGTCCTTATAAAAAGCTATTAAAATGTACTCAGTCTAAGAAAATGGGCAGTTAAACCTGGATTCTATCCAGACTGAAGACTACTGCAAAGATCAATCTGTAAGCAGCAATTTTAACTAGATTGATACCTTTAGAGGTAAATACTTTGAGATTCATTTGGAAACTCTCAGAAGTAATGTATTTTCTAACTAATATATTTTCATTTTTCCTGTTATTAATTCGTACCTCATGGACAGGGAGTAGAAAAAGAAATGCTTTAAAGAAAAACTCTTTTATGAGAAAACTGTTTTAGAGTGGCCACATGTTTGATACCTCATTTGGAATATCTTTAATGGAATTTCTTTACTTCTGAATCTCAAGAAAATGAGAGTGTTAATAGTCTTGCCCTTGAGATCCATGCCAGAGAATTGCATCTGGAGTGTACCCATGACACCATGAGGTACTTCCTGAGATCCCCTTTTTTGGATGATACTTATGACAAATCAATATTATTGAAAATCCTATCATACTTCAACAACAATATTGTATGAGGATGTATTCTGATGGAAGATGTCTTCAACAAAGAGAAGATCTAATTCAGTTCCGATTGATCAATGATGGAGAAGCAGCTACACCCAAAGAAAGAACACTGAGAAATGAATGTGGACTATTTGCATTTTTGTTTTCCTTCCCAGGTTATTTTTACCTTCTGAATTCAATTCTTCTTGTGCAATAATAGAACTGTAGGGATCTGCACACATATATTGTATCTAAGATATATTTTAACATGTTTAACATGTAGAAGACTGCCTGCCATCTAGGGGAAGGGGTGAAGGGAGGGAAGGGAAAAGTTGGAACAGAAATGAGTGCAAGGGACAATGTTTTAAAAATTACCCATGCATATGTTCTCTCAATAAAAAGCTATAATTAAAGAAAAAAAAATCCAATTGTAGAACCAATCATGTTATATGAGGTCTAACAGCAGCTAGATGGCATAAAGGATAGAAAGTGAAACTTAGAAGGAAGGCTTGAATTCAAATTTTGTCTCACATACTTGCTAGCTGTCTGAGTAAATCATGTAGCTTGTCTTACATCACTTTCCTTAGTTATAAAATGGTGATAAAACACCTACTTCATAGCATTGTCATGAACATCATATGTAAAGCATTTAGCAAACCTTAAAGTGCTATACAAATGCTAGCTATTATTATCATATATTGTCTTTAACCACATACTCTGAGCTCTAAGAGAGCTCTCAAGTGGGTATTTTCAGACTATAACACAGCATGTATATAGGAGCCAATGAGGCATCAAGAACAAAGAAAAGGTTTTTGAGTTGTAATAATTGTCTCCTTTCCATTTTCTTCCTGGGGTTTGTGCTTATTCTGTGGGGAGTAACTAAAAGCATTTAGGTAAAAGCAATGTTATTATTTTTGGTGACACTACTGGAAATAACAATAGGTTACCTTTCTGAAGTCGCACATGGGTTTCTTGTGTTCAAATCCAATTATTGACCGCTAGTGACCTATACCCAATTCACCATGGAAAGCTATGAAGCTGGACCCCAGTGGAGGCCAATTTCTGTTTTGCCTTTGTGAAGGTGACGAAGCCTGGAGTTTGGAGCCAGAAAGGCTTTTAATGAGTCTTGAGGACTGCCCTCCTCATTTTATTCTTTTAAAAATATCCTGACCCAATGTCATGGTTTAGAATTTATTTTTATATAAATGCAAATTACTATTATTTTACATTATTTTATACTGAAAACCTAAACACATCAATTTGAATTTAATTGGCAGTCAGAGATGAAATGTGACAGTTTTAATATTTGGGTAAGTTATAGCAAAGTCCTATTATGAAAACAGACATTTTCATTTCATCTTTTTAATAGATTTTAAAAATAAAGCCATTTAAAATTATGTGTAAACTTTCTTTTTAATACTGTTAAAATGATTTATTTTTCAATTTGCAAGCATTTGTTTTGTCTCTCTCCCACCTCCTCACTTCTCACTTGAAAGAAAAAAAAAAGATAGAAAACCAAAATGCTTGTAATGAATGTGCATAGTCAAACAAAACAAATTCCCACTCTGGCCATATCCAGAAATGTGTGGCTCCTTCTGTATATTTAGCTACGTTTTTTTTTCATGACCCCCCAAAAAAATTGCCTTATAATTTGGGACTTCTTATACAAAGAAACTATATATTATTAATAAAAGCCTATTTTCTTAAGAGAATATACTTTTATTAATAATTATCAGAAAATAATTTTAGACATCATAATTTATTTAAAAAGTAAAATTTTCTCTAAATATGCTCATACCTTAGTGCTGTACATTTTGGTGTTTGTATATATTTATTGAATGGCTAATTGGAGCAACGCACTGTAGTAGATGCTATAAAGACACAAGACCATTACAAATCAGACCTAGTTTCTGTCCTTAAGGACTTTAAAATCTAATGGGAAGCATGCAAATTAATCTGAGTGCACGGGCAACTATAACACAAAGTAGAATGTGATATAAAAATGAATTATGACAATTAAGAGTTTCCATGTATCTGGGAGCAGTAGGAATAAGAAAAATCTTCATTGATGAATTTAAGCTGGACCTTGAAAGATAAAGAATTTATCAGCAGGCAAAGGTAGAAAGGAGGTAGCAGAATGCTTTCAACTATTCAGTTTATCAGTTGTTCCCTATACATAATAGATATTTAATACTTGAATTAAATTAAATTGAATTTAGATTTAAAGTATTCCAAACATAGGAAATAATACGAGCAAAAACATGGGGGCAGGAAGTCTGTAAATTTGCATAGGGAATAGCAAGATAATTTATTTTGGTTAAGTATTGGTTAAATACCAATAATAAATGGAAAAGAAAATATTTAATAATAATAATAATAATAGCATTTACATAGCATCTTGAAGTTTACACAACACTTTACAAATATTGTTCCATTTTATCCTTACAACAACCCTGAAAGGAAGGTATTATTCCCCTTCCCCCCATTTTACAGATAAGGAAATGAGACAAAAACAGGTTAAGTGACTTGCCTGATGTCTCAGACCTTGTAAATGTTTGAGGACTGATTTGAACTAAGATTTTCCTGTCTTCAGGTCCAACATTCTATCTGCTGTGCCATAGTTATCTGGAAAGACGTACCATGAAGGTTTTTGATCGACAAGTCTATGGAATTTGGACTTAGTTTTGATAGTCAGAGGGAAGTCATTGAAAAAAATTTTATTGGGATATGTGATATTATCAGAAATGATTTTTACAGCTATGGGAATGGATAAGCTCATTAAAGGAAAGTCTATTCAAGAAATAATCTTAGGGGATATCTGTATTTAAGATGCAGGAGAAAAGATCCAGAGGGGTCACAGGGCTAGAAGAACCAGTGGAGGGCAATTTCAAGAGGATGGTGAGTGATGTCAGAGTGGGTGAAAATTAAGTAAAAGCTAATGGATTTGGTCATTAATAAATATTTAATGACCTTCAACCCTGACCTTCTTTCCTATTTTCCCTATTACTATCAAAGATACCATCTTCCCAATCATGGACGGTAACCAGGGTATCCTTATTATCATTCTTTACCCCCTTATCTAGTTGGGTGCTAAATTTTGTAGATTACAGCTTCATAATCTCTCATAAACACCCACCTACTTTCCCTTGATGCTATCATTTTAAAATAGTGATAAGTATAACTAGATTGCAAAGATTAAGGAATTAGGGAGTGATGAGAAAGTAAAGAGGCAGTATATATTGTCTGTCAAGAATTTTGTAGGCAAAAAGGAAGACTTAATAGTAGCCTAAGAAATTAACTGATTGTGAAGGGCTTTTGTTTTGGGTAGGGGAGATATGAGAAGAAATGTGATATGGTTTTTTAAAAAGAAGAATGAATATGAAGTCAAGAAGACATAGGCTAGAAGTCAGGAGACCTCTGTTTAAATACTGGCTTCAATACTATATTTACTAACCATATAACCAAGGGAAGACCAATTAAGGGCAGGCAGAATCAGCTTTCTCATTTGTAATACAGGATATCCCAAAAGAATTCATGCAAAGTCTTAGAGCTGCACCAAATCTTTTGGGACACCT
Organism: Antechinus flavipes; assembly: GCF_016432865.1. NCBI lineage: Eukaryota > Metazoa > Chordata > Mammalia > Dasyuromorphia > Dasyuridae > Antechinus > Antechinus flavipes. The sequence continues at coordinate 328,832,129 of NC_067399.1, forward strand.
TGAATGGGAGTAATATAATAATTGCATTACCATAAAACATATTTATTCTAAATATACTTAAATGTTACATTTAAATAAGAGCTATTATGAATTATTAGTAGTAGGCAAAGGAGAAGGGCAAAGAGAGAGGGGAAGAGAAATTGGCCTATCTAACTTTAACTAGTCTACATGACAATACTTAACATATTTTCTATATAACGATATTTTTCCCTAGACCTTCTCTTTTCTTCTCATTCTCTCTGTATTCTCTTCTGCCTTGCCTTTTATTTTGCTGAAAGGCAATATGATAACGGATAGAGTGCTAGACTTGGAGTTGGGGAAATTATATTCAAACATTGCTGTAGGAATTAAGTAAGGCAGGATTTGAATCCTGCCTTAGTGATCAGGTCTTGAGTATTGATATTAACTCCCTCCAGCATGCCGGGAAGACTCAATTTGTTATATTCAGTCAGAAATCGGTTAAATTTCCCCTATAAATCTGCCCATGGCTCACCCAATCTTTGCTGAATCCCTTTTGGGCCAGTCCACCATGGCACTCTGCCTCTTAGTATCTTTCTCCTCCCTCCTCCCCTATGCCATATGGTGTCTTTCCTCTAATCCCTCACCATGCTTTTAGATTTTTCTCCTTCTTATAGTTGACTAACTCTTTTAAGGTGCTAAATTTCTCTATAGATTTAGCCTGTCAGCTAAAGGCATACTCTAACTTTATGAGATGTTCCCCTTTTCCTGGTTAATTGTGAATTTCACCTGGGAACTTGTCTTTTCCATCATTAAAGTTAAAAACCCTTTTCCTTACTAACTATATGCTCTCCCAACTCTATTTCATATTTATCACTCCTGATATCTATTGTATCTTTTCATTTTGTCTGCAACCTCTTCTCCTAAATAAACCTACCTTTTGCCAAAGAAAATGGCCATTGTGAATTCTTCATATGACCAAATCCTAACATTTGGTGCCTAGAAACACATTTTTTGGAAATAATAATTGCTCACCTAAATCACATCATTAATACTTGAGTGACAGACCCTGATCATGTCAGAACCTCAGTTTTCTCTTTTACCAAGTGGGGACAACAATACTCCCACTTGCTACCTCACACTGGTGCTTTGTAAACCTTATTGTTGACTACAAACTGATCCAGCTTTCCCCTTAAGAATTCACTTGATTTCACTATTTCTTCATCCTGTTGTTTCAGATCTCTTTTCCCTTTCACTGCCAAATTCTTAGGAAGAGTTGACTATACTAATTACCTTCATTTGCTCACCTCCAGTTCACTTTTTAACCTCTTGCAATATGACTTTCAATTTCCCCACAAAGATTGAAATCAATCTTTCCAAATTTACCAGAAAATTCTGTGAATTCATGGGCCTCTCTTGACATTGTTGATCAATTCTCTCTCCTGGGTACTCTATTTTATCTTAGTTTTAGTGCCACTGCTCTTTCCTGGCTCTTCTCCATCTGTGATGTGTCTGCTTCAAGAAGAATTTTCTTCCAGACCAATGCAAGGTACTCTTCTCTTTCTTGAGGTCATTTGTTCTTAAGGGTTTAATGATCACTTCTATTTAGATAACTGTTAACTCTACATATTCAGGTCCAATCTCTCCTTTATCTTTCCATTTCACATTCCTAAACACTTCCCAGAGACATCTTTAACTGCATGTTTCATTGACACATCAACCTATCTCTAAAACAATCCTAATCACCTCTCCCAATCCTTCCCCTTTTCCTTGTTCCTATATTTCTGTGGATTTTGCCATCATCCTTCCAATCACCAAGTCTTGAAACACTATACTTATATTTATTTTTTGTTTCCTTCATACCCCACATTTAATTAATTGCCTAATAATGTCACTTCTATTCCTCCACTATCCCATTCTAAGCACAGGAAACATAATGAATAAAGTCAAAAAAAAAATTAGGATTTTTTTTAAAGAAACACCAACTAATACCTAACTAACTGTATAAGATACTGTGGTCAGAGAAAGATAGGATAATATACAAGTCAAGATATGTTCTTGATATGATAGGAGAATTGGACAATGAAATCCTTAAGGGTATGTGAATAGGCTATTCCTCTTAGCAACACAGATTGAGGCTTGCTGAGCCTGCTTCTAGAAATATATGCTGGTAGAGCTTCTGCCTCTTCACTTCAGAGTAGGAACAAATATTTTCTGTCATTGGCCATTTCTTGTTGGCTCATTGTTGTTTGACCTTTATTTTTGAAAAGGATGGATTACATCACAGAGTAATGCCTTGATTTGTGGGTGAATTAGATTTAAGTGAGGCAGAATGTGCAAAATCATCAATCTCACTCTCTCCCAGATCATCAAAGTGCAGTGACAACACAAAAATCAGGATAACTGGGTGATGATCTGGCGTGCAGTGGATGACCTTGGAATCTTCAATACTTGGAGTGCTTCAAAGCACCTGCTTCAGTCATCTTCATGACTACTGGAGCAAACTTTTTATTCAAACATTCTAAATGGGGAAGTCTCTACATGCTGGGAGTAGACACCATACCCAAATCACCAACAAGTTCTTGGCCCATTAATTAACCTCAACCTGAAGTTTACTCGAGTATGGCTGATATGCATGCTACGGTTTATTGGAGCTACAAGTGAGAATTGAGTACCAGGTAGTCACCAAAGGTAGATGGACAACTTATAGAGTGGTGGAAAGTTTTTAACTGGCTGCTAAGCTAGAACTGAGAGTAGTTAGAAAAATTTCAAATAACCTTCTCTCTCCCCTGATGGTGATCAAGACAAAAACTGGTATAAGCCTTGGGGATGGGAAGAATACAAGTGATGTCATCAGCTAATGCCTCTCCTCATCTGGCCACAATATGCATGTTAAAGATGTTAAAATATCTATCAATAAATAATTTCTGACTGTTGAAATCACCAAGTAAAAAAAACAATGAGAAGTAAGGTCTAAGTCTTTAAAAGGAAAAGTAGGGAAATCTTACATAATCAGAGGTGAGTTTCATATGTGTTTTTCTCTTAGGTAGGAAGAAAGAATGACAAAGCTGTGTGTGTGTGTGTGTGTGTGTGTGTGTGTGTGTGTGTGTGTTCCCTCCCCCATTCTTCTCTCCAGGCTCCCACCCCCAGAAACTATTATATTTTCAATCCTTTCTAAATACAAAAATTTTACAGAGTTCTCCCAGAACTGACGGACAGGCTTCTGATTCTTTTGGTTTGTCTTGATCAGTCTTATTTATACAAGGAACTGAGCTGGTCTTTGGTATAAATTAGGTCAGGGGCTTCAGAGCTAGTAGGTGCTTACTAAATGCTTGTTGATTGAAGAGATAAAGAAGATGAGGGGAGACAAAATGTGAAAGGGATCTTTGGAGACTTAACAAAGAGAAAAGCCAAGATTAATCTTAAAATGTTGTAATTTTTAAAAAAATTATTATTGCATTTAAAAGTTTCTTGGAATAGATTTCTCATGTGCCTTAATATAAGTAATATTCTGAAAACAGATTAAGGGCTTTGTGGGAACATTTGGCATATGCACCCTTAACAAAGACATACTAGCTTTCACAAATGTTAAATTGAAAGACAGATTCTTGGGGTAGCATTTCTGAATTGCTAACAATGCTTTTTCAGAATACTTCTAATTTTCAGATGTCATCAACTAAAATGAGAGACAATTATTGCAAATCATATCTCTAACATTTTGAGAAACTAAGATGTGAAACTCTTAGCTAACTAAGCTAAATTGACTCCCTATGAATTCCATGTGGCACTAAGCAAATAATCAGGATACATTCTGCACTGCATATGTCTTGTACAAAGCTGCTGGCTATTGCATTTTTATTATTCTAGACTGAAAGTGGGGGTAAAGGAGTGAGTTTGCACTTCTCGTAAAAGATAGTGTTTTCATAGCCCCTCTAGATTAATAGACATTTAACTACACCTGTGGTCTTGGGGATTGCTAAACTATCTTGTTTTCTCTCATCATCCATGCTTCAAAGAAAAGTGGAAGTAATTGGGAGTCTGTGTAAAAATTAAAATGCATGAAAATTTTTAAAAAATGAAACTTAGGAGAGGCCTTGATCAGGAAGGACAGAGAGTCATGAAGCTCCACCTTAGCAAACTATAATGTCTGAATAATTGCAGACTGTTTAAAACAAAACACAGAGAGATATGTAAGAAGTTGGGGAGAGAGTCAGGAAATCAGAGGCTTTACTGGTAGTCAGCTCAGCTCAGGACTGTGACTTGATTGTAAAAACGCTATAAATCTGAGAAATAGTGCCATGACTAACAGAGTTACAAACTTATTCTATTCATAACATTCTTTCTGGAGGATTAGAAGATTTATGAAGTCCGTATAAGAATCATTGAAGCCATAGAACAAAATTACCTTATAAGTTACGCTGGTGAAAAGTTTAGATGTGCCAAATTGAATAGAATGGTGTATGTGTAATTTCTTTGACTAAATCCAATGTGCATTAGAGCTCAGAAAATCAATGTTTGTTTGTCAGACCAACTCTTCAGTGTTTAGAGAGACATCATATATAGGGAGCAGGAAAAGGAAAAGCCACAGTACAGATACATGGTGGCATGGTTTGGAGATCCTTCTCCATTGCAACATGAGTTTGGTTAATTTTCTTTTTTTTTTATTTAATTTTTATTTAATAATTACTTTATATTGACACTCGTTTCTGTTCCAATTTTTTCCCCTCCCTCCCTCCACCTCCTCCCCTAGATGGCAAGCAGTCCTTTATATGTTGGATATGTTGCAGTATATCCTAGATACAATATATGTTTGCAGAACCGAACAGTTCTCTTGTTGCATAGGGAGAATTGGATTCAGAAGGTATAAATAACCCGGGAAGAAAAACAAAAATGCAGATAGTTCACATTCGTTTCCCAGTGTTCTTTCTTTGGGTGTAGCTGCTTTTGTCCGTCATTTATCAATTGAAACTCAGGTCTCTTTGTCAAAGAAATCCACTTCCATCAAAATATGTCCTCATACAATATCATTGTCGAAGTGTATAATGATCTCCTGGTTCTGCTCATTTCACTTAGCATCAGTTCATGTAAGTCTCGCCAGTCCTCTCTGTATTCATCCTGCTGGTCATTTCTTACAGAACAATAATATTCCATAACATTCATATACCACAATTTACCCAGCCATTCTCCAATTGATGGGCATCCATTCATTTTCCAGTTTCTAGCTACTACAAACAGGGCTGCTACAAACATTTTGGCACATACAGGTCCCTTTCCCTTCTTTAGTATTTCTTTGGGATATAAGCCCAATAGAAACACTGCTGGATCAAAGGGTATGCACAATTTGATAAATTTTTGGGCATAATTCCAGATTGCTCTCCAGAATGGTTGGATTCGTTCACAACTCCACCAACAATGCATTAGTGTCCCAGTTTTCCCGCATCCCCTCCAACATTCATCATTATTTTTTCCTGTCATCTTAGCCAATCTGACAGGTGTGTAGTGGTATCTCAGAGTTGTCTTAATTTGCATTTCTCTGATCAATAATGATTTGGAACACTCTTTCATATGAGTGGTAATAGTTTCAATTTCATCCTCTGAAAATTGTCTGTTCATATCCTTTGAGCATTTATCAATTGGAGAATGGCTTGATTTCTTATAAATTTGAGTCAGTTCTCTATATATTTTGGAAATGAGGCCTTTATCAGAACCTTTAACTGTGAAAATGTTTTCCCAGTTTGTTGCTTCCCTTCTAATCTTGTTTGCATTAGTTTTATTTGTACAAAGGCTTTTTAATTTGATGTAATCAAAATTTTCTATTTTGTGATCAGTAATGGTCTCTAGTTCATCTTTGGTCACAAATTTCTTTCTCCTCCACAAGTCTGAGAGATAAACTATTCTATGTTCCTCTAATTTATTTATAATCTCGTTCTTTATGCCAGGTCATGGACCCATTTTGATCTTATCTTGGTAAGTTAATTTTCTCTAAAAGGTGATAGAAAGGGGATTTGATTGAGAGTCAGGCAAGACAAGACTCAATCTTTGCTTCCTTAGATTCAGCTTTGGCAGCCCCTGGATATGTTGCTATACTTTCTGGTAACTTGCACAAGGGGTCGGGGCCTTCAAATTTGGCAGGTATGCTAAAACTGTCATCATATACTGTCTTGCTGACCAGATGCATTTTATATTGATAAATGAGGTGAATCACATCTACCTGAGCTAATGGCACTATATCCTTGTTGAATATTGTTTCTATATTAGAGCAAAGTAAACTTCCTTTTGTTAATTGTTCACTGATCCACGAATGCTTTATTTAATTTCAACATTGAATCTGAACACTATTAACTCACATTGATCTTCCATTACCTTCACATACCGCAATTTGCTTAGTTGATCAATTAGCTGATTGATGGGCACCTATGTCTTTAGTTCTTCATTACTACAAAAAGTGTCATTATAAATATTATTGTATTTCCTTAGTTTCTATTCCTAGCAATAAAATCTTTAAATCAAAGTCAATGAGCATTTTAATCACTTTAATCATTTACTTCCAAATTGCTTTGCATAATGGTAGGACAAATTCATAGCTTCACCAAAAATGAATTACTAAGTCATCTTTTTACAATCTCTCCAACATTAACTATTCCCATCTTTGATCATCTTTGCTATTTTATGATGAAGATAGCCTTAAGATTGTTTTGTTATTCTCTCATAAAAGAAAGAAATCAGAAACCCATTCAATATATTGAAAAAGCCTGAAAATGCATGCACTGAGCACCACTGGACTTGGGTCCAACTCAAACCAACACTGAATCCTGACCTGAGGGGAGATGGAATGATTTTTTTTCTGGAACTTTGGTTTGCCTGTGGCTGGATATCCATCTTTGTTTTGGTGCTAGAGGATTTTTGAGCTCTCTGAAGTACTCCCTCATCCATCTACCTATTTGCATACATATTGTATCTTATTCTCCTTCCACAGTAGAATGTAAGCACTTAACATGTATAGAGTATTTTGTTTTTATTAATTTGCTTATTTTTGTATCCAGCATCTGGTACTATAGATGATTAAAAAAAAAAACTATTCATTAACTGGAAAATGAATGAATGCCCATCAGTTGGAGAATGGATGGGTAAATTGTGGTATATGAATGTTATAGAATATTATTGTTCTGTAAGAAATGACCAGCAGAATATAGAGAGGCTTGGGGAGACTTATACGAACTGATGCTAAGTGAAATGAGCAGAACCAGGAGATCATCACATACTTCAACAACAATACTGTTATGAGGATGTATTCTGATGGAAGTGGATTTCTTTGAAAGTGACTTTAACTCAGTTCCAATTGATCAACGATGGATAGAAGCAGATACATCCAGAGAAGGAACACTGGGAAATGAATGTAAACTGTTTGCATTTTTGTTTTTCTTTCCAGGTTATTTTTACCTTCTGAATCCAATTCTCCCGGTGCAACAAGAGAACTGTTCGGTTCTGCATACATATATTTTATCTAGGATATGCTGTAATCTATTTAACATGTATAAGACTGCCTGCCATCTAGGGGAGGAAGTGACGGAGGGAAGGGAAAAGTCGGAACAGAAGTGAGTGCAAGGCATAATGTTGTAAAAAAAATTACCCAGGCATATGTTCTGTCAATAAAAAGTTATAATTAAAAAAACCTATTCATTAAGTTGAATTGAATAGATAGAATTCCATCCTAATACTTCCTCCTCACACTCCACTAATATTCCCCTTGCACACTTAGCTGATCATATTTTATGGGATTTCTATTAAACTTGGTTGATATTATCTAGGTGACATTTACTTGCTATATTACTTTTCTCAGGAAGTGAATGAGCTTAGCAAATAGAATCTAAATAGAAAATGGAATTTTTAATATCTAGACAAAAGTTACAAAGATTTGAGTCATTTGCCTGAGAGTGTGTATAAGTGGCTTTGCAGACTCTATGTAGTCTAATTTTTGACCACTAGGCCCAACCACAAGAAGAGATTTTCTATTTCCAAATATTTTATTCTCCATTTCAAAGCCTAAGTGCAGTGGATTCTTCAGTGTCAATGACTGACCACAGGATAAATCAAATTTAATAGTTCACATCTACATTCTGAAAGAATCTATGTTTCATCTTCTCTCTATTACTGCTGGTTAAATGCTTGGGAAACAAAAAAGAAAAAGAAAACAGCCCCTGTTCTCAAAGAAGTCACATTCTAATGAAAAAGACAGAACAAATAGAAAGTTTAAAGAAATGGAACAATCCCATGGTCCTTTAGGAACAGTGACCAAGCAAATAGTAATTAATCATTTTCATAGTATTTCCATTGAAGAAATCACATCAATTTCTAATGGTAAAACATGTGATAATGTCGAAGATTACAATGGAAAATCTCTTCTAGGTCTTCAAAATCTGTGCCTGTAGCACCCATGGATTTCCAGCAGATTTCCAGAGATTTCTCTTTAAGAAGAGAATGACTATGAGAACTGGCAAGAAAAGTAAGACATGGATTGGCGGGTGCTGCAACTCCCAGGATTTTTAGACCTTGTCTGTCCATTGCTGTGAGTTGGTTGGTGGTTGGTATTGGAAGTGACAATTAGTGGGCTCCTTTTCCATGGCAATTTCTTGCCTCAATGATGCCCGAAGAGCTGGAGCTGGGAGCACTGCTATTTTATTGTCTTTTATTATCTCACTAGAGTCAGAGTAGAAATGGTGATTAAGGTGGTAGTGGTGGTAGTGGTTTGACTTGAGTGGTGCACATTGCTTCCTTTCTCTTCCAGACTGGTAACTTGTGCATGAAGACTAAGGGCAGCTAGGTGATACAGTGGATAGACCTCTCAACTTGAGTTAGAAAAATCCAACCTCAGATACTTTCTAGCTGTGTAAATCATTTAATCTTTGTTTGCCTCAGTTTCTTTATATGTAAAGTGGAGATTATAACATCTACCTCTCATGGCTGTTGTGAGGATCAGTGAGATAATGTTTAAAGTACTATATAATTATTAGCTATTATAATTGGTCATTCAATTCCAAAAGCATTTATTAAGTGCCTACTATTTATTAAGGCATTTTGGATATAAAGACAATAACACAATCCCTTCCCTCAAGGAACTTATATGCTATTGATTAGATATTATCTTATCTGTTTTATGATTGAGAATCTTAGAGATATTATGGTCAACTTTTTTTTTTTTTTGCTGAGGCTATTGGGGTTAAGTGACATGCCCAGGGTCACAAAGCTAGGAAGTGTTAAGTGTCTGAGGTCAGATTTGAACGCAGGTCCTCCTGAATTCATGATTGGTGGTCTATCTTCTGTGCCACCTGGCTGCCCCACGGTCAACTTTCTTTAATAAAAATAGTTGACATTTAAATAGTGTTTTAAGGTTTAAGAAGCATTTTATATATATTCTTTCATTTAATCCTTGCAACAGCCATGTGGAATAGGTGCTATTATCATTGTCCTGATTTTATGGATTTCACTATCATTTCCTACCAGCACTCCTCTCTCTCCAATTCTTATTTCTTCCTGTCACTCAGGTTCCCAATCTTATGATCACCTGTAATTCTTCCCTCTTCCCTCCATATCTAATAAATTGCTATATCTTTTTAAAAATATTTATTTATAACATTTAAACATTTTTAAGTTCCAAATTTTCATTCCCCCTTCACACTTTCTCTTGCCTATTGAGAAAATAAGCAACATGATATACATTACATATGTGAAATAATGAAAAACATTTCTATTTTATCCATGTGACAAAAAAGCAAGCAAAATAAAAGTGAAAGAAAAATTATACTTCAATTTATACTCAGAGTTTATCAGTTCTCTCTCTTCAGAGGAGACAACAATTTTCATTGTGAGTGCTTCCAAACTATTTTGAATCATTATATGGATAAGTAAGTTGTTACTTCTCGTTAATTCTATTTCCATAACATTTCATATTTGTTCCCCTCCCTATGTTCACACAACCAACATCCTATTCCAGACCCCTATACTTTTAGCTTAGGCTCTTACAATATTCTTCCTACTTTGGGCCAGGATCTTACTAGAAGTCCAATCTCCTATGTCACACTGAGAGTTTTTCATGGCCACCAATGTCAGAATGCAGCCACTGACAATGGCATCCTGGCACACTTTGAATTTGCCAGAAATAGAGCCACACTTATTATTTAGCCCATGTGAGTATAATATGTTGGGAGGCTGGATGACAATCAGATTTTAAGCTAATGATTATATAATTACCTATAGTAGATTAGCCATGAGAAATGAAAAATTCTTCAAGAACCTGTTTTGATGTAACTTTGAATCACACTGCATAAACAATAGCAGTTTGTGCTTGCCTGAGTAGCATGATGCAATCAGAGATGCATGGCGCATTTGAAACAGAAGTGCCATATGTCCAACAGGATCCAGAGGCAGAGCTGCAAAGGATGCAAAACCTGTTAAAGGTGGTCAGAGGCACTAAGCACAAACTGCATGATGCCCAGTATGTAAAGTTGCCCCGGGGATATTTGCAGTCACACTTGTTCATTACAGGGTTAACGACCTTCTCAACATATTTCTAAAATGAGATGAAATGACATGCAAATGATGATTTTAATTTAACTAAAGGAATATATAAGAGAATCTCAGAGTTGGAAAAGATCTCAGAAATCAGCTAATCTAACATGTGCATAACTAGTCTTTTCTCTGTTGTGTCCAAAAAATGAACATCCAGTCTCCATGCGAGGAGTTCCAATGTGGGAAGGGGAAGTGAGTGGAGCAGTTGGGTGGTGCAGATAGAGTCAGGAAATTTGACCTCAGACACTTTCTAGCTTTATGATCCTGGGCAAGTCACTTAACTTCATTTGCCTCAGTTTCCTCATCTGTAAAATGAGCTGGAGAAGAAAATGGCAAACTACTCCGGTGTTTTTGCCAAGGCAATTCCAAATGGGTTCACAAAGAGTCAAACACGACTGAACAAAAATGTGGAATTAGGGAGGAGGAGCATTATTTCCTGAGACGGCCCATTTTACTTCTAAATAATTGTTAGGAAGGTTTCTATTAAATAAAGATTGAATTATATTTCTCTGTAGCTTCTTTCCATTGCTCCTTACTTTGCCCTCTTAGGCCAAGTAGAATAACTTTTAAGACATTTATCAAGACTTGTTTAAATGTCTTCTCTTTGCCAGGCTAAACATTCCTAGTTCTTTCAGCCAAACTTAACAAGGCAGAGTCTTGAGATCCTTGACCATACTGGTTATTTGATTCTAGATATGTTTAAGGTCATAAAATCTTTTTCTAAGAATGTGGCTCCTGGAACTGAATGAAATACCTTAAATGTGATCAGACAAGAACAGAATGCAACAGAACTAAATCTCTCTCATTATGTATACTGTACATTTTTAGTAGAACCTAAGATTCAGCTATATTTATTGCATTTTTAATTTACTAAAGTCAACATAAAGCAAATTTCTCAGAATTTTTGTATATTAAAAGTAGTTCTCTGACAGTTTCCCAAGGCCCAGATGATGATGATGGATTCTACAGATGCTTTATTCCTTCCATAATTCTTATGACCACCCACCTTCTGTAAGATTGTATTATATGAAGAGAATACTACACTATACTTTTGCTGTTCCACACATGAATAATGAAATATTTTTTTAAAGAAACTATTTCAATAGTTTGTAAAGTTCCAGAATTTGAACTTTCTTCTTTATGATTCTTAATTTCCTGTTTGTCTCCAATTATGACCCATTGCTGGCTGCTTTCATGTAAGGGGCATTTTTGTAAAATACACAGCCTGCAAGTGTCTCTGAGTTGTTTTTTTCAAGCAGCTGCCATCAGTGAATATTTCTGGCATTCTCCAATGCCTGTATATCACAGGACTGGGCAGCTGGACTGATGTAAATTCATACAAGAAGACATGAAAGTAAGACACAACAAGATTGAGTCAAACTTAGAAAAAGATGAAAGTGAAGAAAAAAGAATGGCCACCTTGGTAGGGATAATGTATGAGCTATGTCTTATACTATCAAAGAGTTGTAAACAGTAATATTTTCATACTCCTGCCAATGGTGGACAAGGAATAATCAACATGATGACATACCAAAGGAACTTCTGTATCTGACAGTGCCATTCAGCACTTTTCAGGTGGGATTTGTGTTTACAAAATGCCAAGGGATCTCCAGTTTCTTGGCAAAACACCTTTATATTATGATGCAGCACTGTTAAAGGGTCATTTATGGAAAACCCTAACTGTGTCTCCAAAGAATGCCTCTAGAACAATCACTCAACTGGAGAACCTGGACTTGAACCCTAATTACCTGAGAACTAGGAGTTGGGAATATGGGAGGCAGAACATTCTGTCATTCAATAAGTATTAGGACCTACTACTGAGAAGATGAATGTACCAGAGAAATTGTATGCTATTTGTCTTTTTCTTATTCTAAGTATAGTATGAATTCTTGGGATAAATTCTGACTAATTAAAAGAGAGATTTACAGGAGGTAAAGAACTTAATCATTACCATGGATAGTCTTGAAACCCAAACAATGCAGATGCCTGGAATGGCAGTTTGGGATTCTGTTATGTCAGTTAAATACAATAATCAAAGAACTTTTTCTAGTTCAACCTCATTTAATCACCTATTTATTATTCAATGCCATGCAACAACCATTTATTAAGCACTTCTAAGTACAAGGCAGAGTATGAGATGTTGCTGATACAGAGACAAAAGCTAAATAGTCCCTTTCTTTAAAAAGTTCACATTGTATTGGGAGAATACAGCCCTCATACAAAAAAATATAATTCAAAGGCAACTAGGGAAAGCTTCAAGGAAAAGGTAGTGCCTGAACTAAATTGTAAAGGAAAACAAGAATTCTGATAAATAAAGATAAATAAAATGATTTGGAAACCCTAAAATTTGTTTTTGTGAATTCTTGGGGATAGGAAATATAGCACTAAGTTCAGAAAACAAGCTGTGTATCCAAAATAGAATTTAAGAATGGGAAGGCTAAAAATATAAATGGCAAGAAGATTGTGGAGGGCATTAAAAGTCATATAAAAGATTTTTATTTTATATTATAGTGAATAGTCAATGAATGTTTTCAAGAAGTTAAATGACATGGTCAGAACTGTGACCTAGGAAGATTATTTTTACATGTTGCTCAGTCATCCTCAGTTGTGACCATAGCCTCATTTGAGTTTTATTTTTTATTATTTTTTTTTGACAAAGATATGATTTGCCATTTCCTTCTCCAGCTCATTTTATAGATGAGGAAACCCAAAGTTAAGTGACTTGCTCAGAAGTCATACAACTAGGAAGTGTTAAGTGTCTGAGGTCATATTTGAACTCAGGTCCTCCTGACATCAGGGCTGGTGCTCTATCCACTGCACCACCTAGCTGCCCCCATGACACACTTTTAAGTTTAATCTTCAGCATTTTCTCTACTTGCATTGAAATGTGAACATTTGGCCCTTTCTAACTAGTATAAGCTGACTCCAGCACATCCATGTTTGGGGAATGTGACAAAAGGAGTAGGCAGTGTTAGAGAAGTTGGCTAGGGATCCGACAACTTCTAGAGAGAGCCAGGTTTGAATGAACAATAACAAAATGGAAAGAGTGTGAAAAGCAAAAAATAAAAATAAAGCGGTTTAAAAAAAAATGGTGTTTCAGAGCACATAACAGGAAGAAAGAGACAAGAGAGGTAGAGTTCAGCTGAGTAGGAATTTTAGTGTTAGAGGGATATTAGGGAAACTTTTACTGTGAGAAATGTTGACTTTAAAAAACTAGGATTAGAGAAGAAAGTGTTGCAAATTTTCCATCTTTACCAGTTGCTCTGATTTCTACCTTCCAGAATCTTAACAATTGGTCAAAAGACACAATTAGTTTTTATTAAAGGAATTTAATAAGATAGTATAATAAGAATAATTGGCATAAAATATTTCTGCCACCCCACAAACCTGGAGCATATTTCCCCTGAATACACTCAGTGTCTGCAGGAAGAGTGGACTCAAACTTAGATTACAATGATAGTGAGGCACTCATGTAAAATATATGTCCCTTCTCACCTCAGAGAATCCTTGTGCTGGATCACCAATTTCTGTTCTCCATAATCTAACTCCCAATTGCCAGATGTCAAGCTGCTTTCTCAACAAGAGACTCTGTATTTATGCTTGTCTATAGTGTCTATAGACTATGCTAGTCTATATTACACAGATATAGTATGTAGCTCTCTTCCCCAGTAAAAGCAATGTCTTCTTTCTGTTCCAATAAGTCTAACGTTGGGAATGCCAACATTGGAGAAAGAGAGAGAAATTACCCAATGAAAGTCATGTCTCCTTCCTATTCCAGTAATTTTGATATTGGGGATGCTGATGTTGAAGAAAGAGAAATTCCATTTTTTCCATTCCCACTAAAGGGTCTCTTTTACATGTTGGTCCCAGCTTATAATGTCTCCTGTTCTCAAACTCAAACTCTTTAGCTATTTTTTATATTTTATAGGCCCTCTGAACTAAGATGGGATGGAATGAGAACCTATCCTTTACACTCAAAGGGGGTAGATTTTAAGGGAATGGGGAGCAGCTTTGTAGTCATAGAACTTGGACTCAAATTTTGCCTCTAATGGTTAATATCTAGATAATCTTAACAAATTATCAAACTTCCCTGGTTTCCTCATCTGGAAAATGAAGTATCTGGACTAGATAGGCTCAGAAGTTCTGGACTAGATAGGCTCAGAAATTCCTTCTATTTCTAGATCAATGATCCTAAAAAATATGAAATCTTTATCTCTAGAGTCTCAAGCTCACATCTAGATTCTGCTCTCTATCATTGTAATCCCCCACATTCAACACAATGAAACCATCTCATTTATTAAACACAATGAAAATAGACATTGAAAGATTTTGTTGTTCAATTCTTCAGGGCCTGAGGAAGATTTGAACTCATAAAAATGAGTCTTTCTGACTTCAGGACCAGCATTTCATCTACCATGCCTCTTAGTTGATCATTATTAAGTGTTCCTACATAGAGGCTATCACAAAATAGGTTTACTTAACTCCTAAATTGTTGAATACAGAGCAAGGATACATATTCAATAGTTTGGTTTCTGGTTTGAACAAATGACAAGACCTTTACTTGTCTCTTTTTCTTTATAGAGAGGATGTTTGATTGGTGGCAACTAGAGTCAGCCTGGAGTGAAGAATTCCCCAGGTTTGAGAAAGAGCTGGGCAATTTTCTATGTATTTGTGGATGAGGCCTAAGGGACTGGTAAAGGGGCTACCAGATACCATGTCCCCAGTGCAAAACCTTCTGTTATGCAATGAAACAAAGGAAGCTTTATGTTCTGGCTGCCCACAAGGCAGGGAGCTACTGTCCATCAGCATCCCTCCAACCTTCTGTGGCTTGTAATCCTAGCTATCCAACAGGCTAGGGACTTCCCCTTTGAAATTCTATCCCCACCACAGCTTAGAAGCTTCCCCCTTGAAATCCTAGCTGCTCCCCTGGAACTCCTTCCTCCTTTAAAATGTATGTAGACCTGATCATATCCTACCACACTCCATTTCCCTCCAATTTTTTTTAGATTCTCTCCAGGTTCTTTGGAAGCATTTTGGAATCACATTCATTTGTAGATTGCAAAAAGAATGGAGAAGAGGTATGTGTCTAGCTCTGAATCAGGGATTCTACTGAATTAGGGAAAGGAAGGGGAAAATAGTGGAAGAAAGCATTCCTCTCTGCCCTCAGTCAGGAACTAAACATTTATGGGCCAAGCACTGTGCTAAGAACTGATCACATAATAAAGGCAAAAGATACTTCTTGCAAAGAATTCAAAATTGAATAGATAAAGACAGCATATAAAAATAAGAGGTGTGAGGAGGGATATGCAGGAGCATGAAGAAATTCAGAATAGCATAGTCTGGATTGTGAGGATAGGGAATGAAGAATTGACTTGGTAAGGCTCCCTCCTTAAATGGAGAGTCTGGGAGAAGTTCTTCACTTTCCTGCCCTCCACCATCTCCTATCACAGAGAGTGAGGGACCTCACTCCCAGGTTCAACACAATTCTTAACAGCTGCCACTTTCAGAATTTGGGTCCTCTTTCCTCATCCTCCATTCCCTGCCTATACTCCAGGATAGTTGCTCTAATAGCTACAATTATCCATTACAGTTATCAGTTAAAAACTCAGGTCTCTAGGCAACAAAATTCCCATTCCTAAGCCAATAATAGCTACCATTATTTTGCAAATACCTAGGTGGTTATTAAATTGTTTCAGTCATTCCCAACTCTTATTGACCCCATTTTGAGGTTTTCTTGGCACAAACATTGAAGTGGTTTGCCATTTCCTTCTCCAGCTCATTTTATAGATGAAGAAACTGAGACAAACAAGATTAAGTGAGTTGTCCATATTCACACAGTTAGGACCTGAAACCAGATTTCAACTCAGAAAGATGAGTCTTCCTAATTCTAGTGCTCCATCCACTGGACCATTAACCTGCCTTAATACCCAAGTGACAACCAAAAAATTTGAGATGTTGGTCATCCATATTTCCTCCAAAGTGACTAAGAAGTCTGGCATAAGAAGTTTGTCATAGCAGCAAGAGGATGCCAGTCTTACTTTCTAGCTGACAGCTTTTGGTGCAAGAGTGCATGCAGATTTGCCATTCTCTTTCTCCATAAATTGGGCAACTAAGTGGTGCCAGACCTGGAGACAGGAGATCTAAGTTCAAATATAATCGCAGAACTTAGTAGCTGTGAATCTGTCTACTTCAGTTTCCTCATCCACAAAATGAGAATCATAACAACATTTATCTCACAGCCTTGTTATAATAAAGAGAATCAGAAGAAATAATTTGAAGCACTTAGTGCAATGTCTGGCTTTTTTGCTGCTTAGTCATTTTTCAGTAGAGTCCAACTATTCATGACCCTTTTTTGAGTTTTCTTGGCAAAGATACTAGAGTAGTTTGTCATTTCCTTCTCTGGTTCATTTTACAGATGAGGAAACTGAGGCAAACAGGATTAAATGACTTGCCTAAAGTCACACAGCTAATATATGTCTGACCAGATTTGAAATCAGAAAGAGTCAAATTCTTGACTCCATGTCTGGCACTCTATCCATTGTGTCTGGCACATAGTAAGTACAAAATAATTATCTATTATTATTATTTTCATCACCTTCAGGCTTTAAGTTAAATAATAATTTGAAGATCTGGGGGCATGACATGAGCACAGGTTATATTCTATTCTAGAATGTGGCCGTGATCTAAATACTAAGCTAGCTATGTCTACATTTCTGAAGTCTTATTTCCATCTACTTTGAAAATCAGAAGAGTGCTTGTCTGTCTCCAGTCTTCTGGCATTTCTATCTTTCCCCCAATTCCTCAAGGATTACAGATAGTTCTTATGAGATCAAATCTGTAAGTTCTTTCAGTTCCTTGGTATGTAATTTGTCTAGAGCCTTGAACTCATTGAAAGCCTCTCTGTGCTTTATTATCTCCCCGCCCAAATTGGACTCAGATTCCATCTTCACTGTGATTATTCCACCCTTCTCAGTTTGAAAAATCATGCTCCTTAAGAGAAGAGATGAATACAAAATTACTAGCCAAGTATTTCTGCCTTTGAATCTTATCTATTAGCATTATACTACCTGCTCTAATCAGAGGACTTATTATTTTTTTTGTCCTTCTTATTCCAATCATAATTTTAAAAGACCTTTATGAAGTCCTTAACATTTTGCCCGAACCTTTTTTTTTTTCATCTTAGAGACTTAAAAAAAGAGATGATCTTCTTTAGATACTTCTGTTTGTTTCCTCACCAGAATCTTTCTGATTTTATTGTGAGATTTTTCTTTTCAGCTTCCCATCCTTCTTGAGTCATTTTCTTTGGAAGGAATGAACCTGTGTCTCTCCCTCCAATGTAGTAGTAATATCTATTATTTAAATGGCATTTACTATGTGCCAGGTACTGTGCTAAACACTTCACAATTATCATCTCATTTAATCCTCAAAACAATGCTGGGAAGACCAGAAAACTGAGGAGTTAAGTGATTCAGGGTGTGATTCATAATAAGTGATTCATTTTTTTTTTTCTCTGACTCTCTGCCTTTCCGTCTTTTCCATTCAATAGTCTTTATTTTACAAAGTTCTATCATTGTCAACCTTAGTCAATAATAGTAGATAAAGTGATGAAAGAAAGAAAGGGGGCCAGCTAGGTGGCACAGTGGATAGAGCACCAGCTCTGAAGCAGGAGGAACTGAGTAGGAATCTTGTCTCAGACACTTAATACTTCCTAGCTGTGTGATCCTAGACAAGTCACTTAACTCCAATTGCCTCAGGGGGAAAAAAGGAGCGAAAGAAATGTTAAGAAATTATTAGCTCAACCCTATCGTCTAGCCTAATTTCCAACTCTCCTTCCCACATTTTGTGGTAAACCAGATTACTCTTCCATTCCCATTTCTTCTCTACCTCAAACATAAGCATCCTTGGATCTTACTGATTCCTGGCCCTACAATTGCTCCTATTCTTCTGTTGAATTCTTCCTGGTCATAAGATCACAAATAGAAAGGTGAAATAGACTTTATTGGATGTTACTGAGTTCAGTCCCCAAATTTTATAGATGAGCAAAACAGAGGCAAACAGATGTTAAGTTTCTTTCCCACTAAGTTTCTGAGGTAGGATTCCTAAATCAAAATCCAGCACAACGTATACTACTCCATTCTGTCTCTAAAATCCAACTCAAAGGCAACCTCATACATAAAACTTTCTCTAATTTCCCTATTCACAATGATCCTCTGCCTTAGACATAGGATCAGAGCATTAGAACCACAGGGGACTTTATAGCTCATATACATTATGATCTCCACTTCTTTAATGTATTTATATAATATTAGATATATAGATATCAGATGAGAGTATCCTCATCTCCTTGTTGTTCAGTCATTTTAGTCATGCCTAACTCATCGTCACCCCATTTGGGATTTTCTTAGCAAAGATACTGGGATGGCTTGCCATTTCCTTCTGCTCATTTTACAGATGAGGAAACTGAGGCAAACAGGATTAAGTGACTTGCCCAGAATCATACAACTAGTTTCTGATATTGGATTTGAACTTAGGTCTTCCAGTCTACCACCTAGCAGATCTCTTATCCCTTTATTATACTACAGTCCCAAGGGAGTGGGTATATTTTGGAATGTCGACAGTTTGCACTCATTTACTCCCTGTTATTTTATGAGTTGTTTTGTGAATCTTCTGGACACAAGAAATCAATAATTATTTCTATAACATAAAAAGTGTGATAAATCATCATGGTACTACTTGTGAATAAGAAGGCTTAAAAGAGAATTGTCACTGCTGTGGCATATACATGAAAGGAGAAGAAGGTAGGTTCATTCTGGGATATCAGGAGGAGAGAGAGTTAAAATTCATGACTGGGGGATGTGTGATATAGGAAATAATACAGGAGATAAATGTGAATGAAACTTATTGCTATTGACTTCCTTTATAGTTTTAAAAACTCATTAATATACATCTTTTAAAAAATCTGTATTACACCCCACCCAACACTCAGAACTGTATGCTGTACACAATAAATCATCAATAAACATTTGTTGAATGAATAGAAATTGAATGAATCTCTAGCAACCAATATGTCAATATTGTATGCTATCTTTCCACATACCTGGATGTGCTTACTAGGTAAAATCTAATAGTGACCAATTATTTAGCAGCTTCTGTATTAGTAAGAATATAGGGAGGAAGAAATAAATGAAAAAATAGTAACTGATTCTTGCCTCCCAAGTTTTACAGGCAATTCAATTAGGAGCAAAACAGTCATATCAGGAACTACATTTCCTTTTTTAAAATGGGTTTTATTTTTTGTTTTATTTTTCCCATCTTTTATACTTTTTAAAATAAAATTTCAATAGTATTTTATTTTTCCAAATACATGTAAAGATAGTTTACAACATTTGTTTTTGTAAAACTTTGTGTCCCAAATTTTTCTCCCCCTCTTCCTTGCCTCCTTCCTCCTCAAGACAGCAAGCAATCCCATACAAGTTAAATATGTGCAATTAGTTTAAACATATTTCCATATTTCTTATGTTGTGCAAGAAAAACCATGAGAAAGAAAACAAATAAAAGTGAAAATATTATGCTTCAATTCATATTCAGTCTCCATAGTTCTCTCTCTGGATATGGATGGCATTTTCCATCCCAAGTTTATTAGAATTGTCTTGAATCACTATATTGTGGAGAAGAGACAAATCTATCATAATTAATCATCATATAATCTTGTTGTTACTGTGTACAATGTTCTCTTGGTTATGCTCACTTCACTCAGTATCAGTTTATGTAAATCTTTCCAGGCTTTTCTGAAATCAGGCTGCTCATCATTTTTATAGAACAGTAATATTCTATTATATTCATATACCATAACTTTTTCAATTATTCCCAACAGATGGGACCCGCTCAATTTCCAGTTTCTTGCCACTATAAACATTTTTGCGCCTGTGGATTCTTTTCCTTCTTTTATTTCTTTGGGATAAAGATCCAGAAGTGTACCAAAGTTTATGCACAGTTTTATACCTCTTTGGCCATTTCCTATGAAGTTCCAGATTCCAAGAATTAAATCTAATTGCAAATTGCCTGAGACTTCAATTTCTATGAAACTTTTTGCTTGGAAAAGAAAAAAACTTATATGTTCTAAAGATTTATAGCAGTTTTCTTTATATTGGCAAAGAATTGGAAAAAGAAAGGATGCCCATAAATTGGAGAATGGGTAAACAAGTTGGGGCATATGATTATGATGAAATATTTCTGTGTTATAAGAAACAATGAGCAGTTTGATTTTAGAAAAACATGGAAAGGTTTACATTAAATAATGAAAAGTCAAATGAACAGAATCTAGAGCATGTTGTACTATACACATAGTACGCGTTTGAGACTATATTTGAATTCAGGTCTTCTTGACTCCAATGTCATTCACTATATCCACTGGGTCAATTATCTGTTTAAATCAGTATTAATAACTAGATTAACTTAAATAGAAAGAGATGGGGCACTAAACTGTACATAAAGATGCTTGCCAACTGCATATTGACTTAGAAACCCACACACATTATTTAAATTCTATTGTATTTTCATTATTTTGTTAAATATTCCCCAATTCTATTTTAATTTGATTTTACTGTTTGACACCTGTGCTCTAGGTAAAAGTCTAATCTATCATTATCAAAATATTTGTGAATAGGAAATTACAAGAGAGAGGAATGGTAACTGGCTTAGTATATACATAAAAGTGAAAGGAAAAGAAGGTAGGGACACTGTGGGATTTCAAGAGGTCAGAAGAGTTAAAATCCATTACTAGGAGTAGTTCAGGAGATAAGTGTACTCTTAAGAATCTTACTGACTATTGGCTTTTTTTTTTTTCTTAACTTCCCAAAATAGGGCTTGCATGGATCCAGGTCTTCTCCTGTAGGAGTTAAAAATTACAGTTGACTTTTGTGTTGGGAGTAAGGAGATAAAGCTGGGCTATCATAATATTGTTTCCTCAATGTTTTCCTCCATTCATGTGCATGAATTAGATTAGTTCTGCCTATGTTCCAAGGATGGGAGCCAGAGGAGAGAGAGATTTTGCTCTTCTTCCTCTAGTATTTCAACAGTAATTTTTTTCAGCTTTGAACAACAGCTACCTTAAGCATTATACTTATTTTTTGTATGTTGTCTTAGTGTGGTACAAAGTGAATTTAGATGAAGTTTACAAATGGATTAGATGGATACTTGAACCAAATGAGTCACATTTGTCATCTGAAATACTCTATGTTGGACCTAGTAATCCATGTAAATCCAAAATTGAATGGCTTTTGCATTAGAGAGAAGTAACAGAATGAGCATGAGAAAAGGAAGTGTGATATTGCAATTCTTTTCTTCTCTATTCCTTGACCCAGGGGAAAAATTAATTGATAGAAAACAGTGATTAATTTTCTAGTCTCTCTTCTTCCACTCACCTCTCAATTCCTTAGACAGTATATATTTTTTTTACTCAGCTGCTATTGATTCATTATGTTGTAAACACGAACAAAGATAAATATGTTTAAGGCCTTTGGGACTAATAGATTTTAGGAATTGTTTCTCATAGAAAGAAATTCCCTTAGCTTATACAGAAGGTGTGAAGAATCCAGAAAAAAATGAATACAAAGAAAGTAATTAAATTTACATTTTTAAATGAGGGATATATAAGATCTTGTGAAATGCTTTCTGTGAAAAGTTTTGCTAGAAAAAAATGCAAAAAATGTGTTGGCTAGGTTATATTGCTTTTCTTTTTTGCATCAAGTGTATAGGGGTTTGGAGTAGCATCTTTAAATACAATGACTGGGCATGGAAAAAGGAGAGGGAACGCACAATATTATAACAATATTGTCATCCCACCCTGGGAGGACTCAGAATCCTTCATTTATGCACCAGTCCCTGTTATCATCTTATTTCTCTTCTTCCCTTTATAACCAAACTCTTCAAAAACACCCATTTACAATAAATGTCTCTATCTTCCTTCCTCTCACCTTCTTCTTATTCCATACTATTTGACTTCTGACTCATTTTATCAAAAATATTCTCCCCAAAGTTCCCAATGATCTTAATTGCCAAATTAGTTGCCTTTTGTCAACCCTCATTCTCCATGTTCTCTCAAAAGCCTTTGACATTATTGAACTCTCTTTTCTTGACGATCTCTTCTTTCTAGGTTTTCTTAGACAATCCTCTCCTGGGTTTCCTCCTACTTATCTAACCTCTGCTTCTCCATCTCCTTTGTTGAATCCTCTTCTGGATCACACCCTCTAACCATAAGTGTCCCTCAGAATTCTATCCAGAGCTCTCTTTTCCCTCTTTACTATTTCACTTGGTGATCTCATCAACTCCCATGGATTTCATTACTATTTCTATGCTGATAATTCTCACATCTATGTATCAACCCCAACCTCTTTTCTGACCTTTAGTTTTGCCTCTACAATTGCCTTTTAGACACCTCAAATGGGATCCCAGTATAAATATGAAATGTGTTATGTATAAAATAGAGCTCATTATCTTTCCTTATAAATCTTCCCTTCCTTAGCCCCTAATTTCCTTATTACTATCTTCCCAGTCCCTCAGGCTCCTCTCCTAGAAGTCACCTTGAATTCCTCACTATCTTCACCCCATTCCCTCACTCTTTCCCCGCAACCTCTCACTTATTAATATTAAAAATATGGCATACAAAATGTTTTATTGCTGCCATTAATTGATGCCTTATATCGATGAGAAATCAAGTTTATGTTTCTGTGCATACAAGCAAATGTTTCTGATTTGACACATGCTGTTTACATTGTTATTTACCATTTGATGGTACATGAATAGATTGCTGGTAGGTCTGCTCCTGCCTCTCCCCACGCTAATTCATTTTCCGTTCAATCACTAAAGTGATTTTCCTAAAATGCAGGACTAATTGTGTCAGTCCCCTACTCAATAAACTCTAGTGGCTTCCTATTAGCCCCTTCTACCTTTTCCATTTTTTTTTTACATCTTACTCTTTTATCCAGTAATACTGGCTTCCTGGCTTTTCCCAGTAAGACATATCTCTT
Organism: Antechinus flavipes; assembly: GCF_016432865.1. Classification (NCBI taxonomy): domain Eukaryota; kingdom Metazoa; phylum Chordata; class Mammalia; order Dasyuromorphia; family Dasyuridae; genus Antechinus; species Antechinus flavipes. The sequence goes on from NC_067399.1 coordinate 328,855,681, forward strand.
GGTTACAGGCATTTTCTTTGGCTTTATCCATGTCTGGAATGTTCCACTATGAACAGTGGCTCTTCCTGGCTTCCTCTAAGTCTCAGCTAAAAGCCTTTTTTTTTTTTTTTTTTTTTTTAAACAGGAAATCTTCCTTCAACTCTCTTACTCATGGTGTTTTCCTTTTTTTAATTATTTCTTACTTATCCTGGGTATAGCTTGCTTTGTTATATTTGTTTGCATGTTGTTTTTGCCCCATTGAATTGTGAGCTTCTTGAGAGCAGGTTCTGCCTTTTGCTTGTTTTTGTATCTCTAGCACTTAGCACAGTTCCTGTCACACAGAAGGTACTTAATAAATGTTTGTTGAATTGAATTGAATTGGAAGTTCTCAGTTCACTGAATACTCTCCATCTGTAAAATGTAAATGGAGACTATTTTGGTTGTTTTCCTACCCAAAGAATCCCCAAATGCAATTTTCCCTAGTAAAAGAGGAATTGGAGGTGATGGTATGTGGGGGATAAAGGCATATGTGAGGGAATGTTAATAGTAGTATGAGTGGAGTATTTTAATTCTCTGTCTGCACAACTCTTCAGAAAAGGTTGGAAGGGCTGTGAACTTTACTATAAGACCAGAAGGATAGTAGAGAGAAAGAAGCCATGGAAGTAGAAATGATGACATTTGATGGAAGCTGATGGAACTAGCCCTGAGGTCCTCAAAACAAAGTAAAAGGGTTCCTAGGGAACTAACCTATATCTATTTCATGGGTTCCTCCTATACCAACCCTCATTCCCATCTCTCTCATCTCTCTTCCTTCCCTCTTACCCTAACCAAGGTTTCCCTTCTCCCCAGTTTTGGGAGAATTCCCATGACTGAGTCCATTTATGTCCTCATTTGCTTTATATGTTGATATTAAACATGCACATTCCAATTAAATTCATCCCCTTCATCTTTATTTAGGACAAGAATCCTGGACAAAAATACCTCAGATTCAAGATATTCTATAAGTAATCATCCATTAACAATCTCAGTTCATGGGACCCCGGTGATATGTTTTACTTTTAATAGTCAGCCAAAGCACAAAATTATTTCAAAGCAAAAATATTAATGCAATGATACAGTAAGAAAAGTAGCAATAAAATATTCCCTTATAAACCTAGGGCATTGTATTCCAAAAATATTAATTGCCTTAGTGGGAAGAATGGACAAAGTCATGTGTGAAGAGGCATGGATACTCAGGTTAAATGTACCAAAGGGAAACTCACATCTTTGACACTGAAAGGATGCTAATACCTTCTAGTGATGTCCTTGCACTGCTCCCAGTGGGTCTATTCCCTGCTGTTCTTTGCTGGATAATTAATCTGCAGCAGATGTTGCTTTGCTGGATGATGCTTCACTGCTGGTTGAAGTATAATCTCTGCCAGCCACCACTAGGCAGCCTTCCCACTGGGCAAATGGTTGTAGAATTTCTTTCTTTCTGCTTCCAGCTTTAGTTAATATATCTTGGCTAAAATACCATCTTGTCCTTATGAGAAGACAAGGCTCAGCCATACTTATTTTGGTTCAAAAGCCAAAATCTTTATTAAAAAGGTCTTTTAAAATAGCAGTTAATTTTGTCTCATCCATAAGACCAGCAATAACTTTGGGGACAGAGGGAAAGAGATTTCAGGATTTTTTTTCCTTTTATAGGATGACCTATTTATTCATTCTCAGAGTTTTCATTAAAAGATCTTCTTATTCTTAGCTAAGAATCTTTGCCACAGGCACCAATTTTGTTTGGATACAGAGCAGCCTCTTCCCAGACTTTGGATTGAGCTTCCTGGTAGATGGTCTTGGATCTCTGGGTGACCTCACTTTAATCAAAGGTGATAATTTCACATGTTTAACAATTTTAATCCTTGAAAGCTAGACTGTACCTACTAGTCAATCATGTAAGAGCTATTTGTTTAATAATGAACAAATAATTTTAGGATTCAATAATTCTATTTTTTCCAACTTTAAACTCTTTCTGATTATTCTGTGTAGATGAGTGGATGAGAGATAGACACTGAGACAAAACAAGCCTCATATCAAATTCATTGTCTCTCTTACTTGGTTAGTCTCATTCTTGGCCTTTCATGTGCTTATCTAGGTAGCCAAATTATTTTTTAAAATGTTTATTATAGTATTTTATTTTTCCAAATACATGCAAAGATAGTTTTCCACATTCACTTTTGCAAAATCTTATATTCCAGATTTTTCCCTCTTTCCCCCTCATTCCCTTCCCAAGACAGTGAGCAATCCAATATAGGTTAAACATGTGCAATTCTTCTAAACATATTTCACTATTCATCAAGCTACACAAGAAAAATCACGTTAAAAGTTAAAAAAAAGAGAAAGAAAAAAACCAAACAGACAACAATAGCAACAAAAGATAAAAATGATTTGCTTTGATCCACATTCAGTCTCTGTAGTTCTATGAATGTGGATAACTTTCTATCACAAGTCTATTGGAATTGCCTTGAATCATTTCATTGTTGAGAACATTCAAATCCATTACAATTAATCATCACAAAATCTTGTTACTGTGTACAATGTTCTCTTGGTTCTGCTCACTTTGCTCAGTTGATGCTGTTCATGTAAATCTTTCCAGGCTTTACTAAAAACAACTTGCTCATCATTTCTTAAAGAACCATAATATTCCACTACATTCATATACCATAATTTATTCAGTCATTCCTGAACTGATGGACATCTACTCAATTTCCAGTTCCTTGCCACTACAAAAAGGACTGCTACAAATCTTTTTTGCACATGTGGGTCCTTTTCCCCCTTATATGGACTCTTTGGGATACAGGCCCAGTAGAGACACTGCTGAAGTAAAGGATGTGCAGTTTGGTAGCCTTTTGGGCATAATTCCAAACTGCTCTATAGTAACTACCCAGTGAGATTGAGCATCATCTTTCAGAGGAGGTGATGAAGCTTCAATGAAGTAAGAGATTTTCAATCATTTCTAAGAGTTGGCTTTATGAAAAAAATAACAAAATAGATAAACCTTTGGTTAATTTGATCAGAAAAAGGAAAGAAAAAAACAACAACAACAAATCATCAGCATCAAAAATGAAAGGGGTGTACTTACCAACAGTGAAAAAGAAATTAAAGCAATAATTAAGAGCTATTTTGCACAACTCTATGGCAGGAAGTCTGACAATCTAACCAAAATAGATGAATATTTACAAAAATATAAATTGCCCATTAACAGGAAAATAAAATACTTAAACAGTTCCATTTTAGGAAAAAAAATTGAACAAGTCATTAATGAATTACCTAAGAAAAATCTCCAGGACCATTTTGATTCACAAGTGAATTCTATTAAACATTTAAAGAACAACTAATTCCAATACTATGTAAACTATTTGCAAAAATAAATAAAGAAGGAGTATTACCAAATTCCTTTTATGATACAAATATGGCACTGATACCTAAACTGGAAAAGGCCAAATCAGAGAAAGAAAATTATAGACCAATGTCCCTAATGCATATTAATGAAAAATTTTAAATAAAGTATTAGCAAAAAGATTACAGCAACTTAGAAGCAGGATAACACACTCTGACTAAGTAGGATTTATACTAGGAATGCAGAGCTGGTTCAATATCAGGAAAACTATTGCTACAATCGACCATATCAATAAAAAAACTCCAACAGAAATTATATGATAATCTCAATAGATGCAGGAAAAAGCTTTTGATAAAATACAGCACTCATTCCTATTAAAAACAGTAGAAAACATAGAATTAGGAAAAGATAATGATAAATGTTGGAGGAGATGTGGGAAAACTGGTACACTAATGCATTTTTGGTGTATAATGTCCCAACTAGTTCTCTTGAGGACCTTGGGATCAGCCCGAATCCTAAATCTTAGTGGAGGAGTGAAAGAGGCAGGAGGGCCATGTCGTTGGTCAAAGATGGAGTCTGGAATCTGGAATCTTCTCTTGTGTCTGTGGCGGAGAGTTGTGACTGAGAGAGCTTTCCCAGTTGTTCCAGTCCTTAAAAACTTCAGTACGATTACATCACTACAACACACTGAGCATTTGCAACCATTACATCACCATATTAAGTACTAAGTATATGCTTAACTATAAGTACTTTGCTGACCTAGATTTAAGTATACCTTTTCAGAGTTCCTGCCTACTATACTGATGGAGTTATGAAACCATCCAGCCATTCTGGAGAGCAATCTGGAACTATGCCCAAAGTGCTATCAAACTGTACATACCCTTTGACCCAGCAGTGCCATTATTTGATCTATAGTCCAAGGAAATCATAAAGGAAGGGAAAGAACCCACATGGGCAAAACTGTTTGTAGCAGCTCTTTTTATGTAGAAAATAAATGGAGAAGGAGTGGATGCCCACCAATTGGGGAATGGTTGAACAAGCTGTAGTACGTGAAGGTAATGGAATATTACTGTTCTATAAAAAATGATGAAAAATCTGACTATAAAAAGGTCTGGAAAGAGTTACATGAACTGATGCTGAGCAAAACAAGCAGAAGCAGGAATCCATTATACACAATAACAGCAAAAATTTGTAATGATCAACTATGAAAGGTTTGATTCTTCTAAGTGATCTGAAGTAATCCCAATAGATTTTGGACAGAAAATGTATTTGCATATAGAAAAGATCTAAGAAGACTGAATGTAAATCAACATGTTATGTTCCCTTTTTTTTCTATTTTTTTTCAGTCTCTCCCAGGGTTTTTTGCTTTTGCTCTGATTTTTCTCTCCCAATATGATTCATAAAGCAATGTGTATCAAAAATAAATAAACTTACTACAGTGAAAAAGATATGGTTCCTGCTCTGGAAGACTATATATAGAAATAGTTATTATATCAGCAGAATATATTAAGTATTATTTTTTTAAAAAGGTTCTTATAGTTAGCTTTTACTATCACATTTTATCTACAACCTCATGTATCCAACATGTATGTTATGGGCCAAAACTCTGAATTTGAAACAAAGGATTCTGACAAAGTACTAAGTCAGTGAAATTGTTAGAGATGATAGTTATCTAATTTAGCATGATCTGATCCTACAAAGAGATGTTATGGGCCAGAACTTGAAACAAGGTACTAAGTGGAATTGAGGAGACAGTGGTTAAATCTAATTTAGCATTGACTTAATCCTACAACAAATAATGGTTTTCTAGTGATATAATGATTGGTTTGTACTCAGTGTGGAGCATATAAGTGGGGACTCAAAGCCACATTCATTCATCCCATCTCACACTACCTTGGTGGCAGGCTCTCTTCCTTCTGTTCTTCACTGAAAACAACTCGGGAAGGCATTTAAGAAAGCTAGCTGAGTCCCAAGTGAAGGAGATAGGACTTTGAAAGAGACAATAAAGGATTTGGACTTTAACACCTGGCTGCACTTGTGGTGATTCCTGAACTGAAATGAAGGCTGCTCCCAGAGACCCCAAGAAAACCTCAATGGAGAGCAATGCATTTTAGAGAGAATACTTCACATGTATCTTTTAATTTTTTTTAAAAAAAATTGTGAATGTAACAAACAAACAGGAATGAGGTCTTTATCAAAAACCCTGTAGTCAGTCAAATCCTAAAAAGACTTAACAGCTCACCTTTAACCCTGCTGACAAGCAAATAAGTTTATCGAAAATTAGGATATGCTAGGCAAGAATTCAACTCAGATATCCCCAGATTTATTTGGGTGCCTGAAAGATAAACAATTTTTTCAGTTGCTTTTCCAGTCAGATCTAACTCATTGTGATCCCATTTGGGGCTTTCTTGGCAAAGACACTGGACTGGTTTGCCATTCATTTCCTTCTCTATGAAAAACTGAGGCAAACAGGCTTAAGTGACTTGCCTAGGCTTACACAGATAGTGGAAGATGAATCTTTCTGACTCCAGACCCAGTGTTCTATCTACTGCACTATCTAACTGCCCCTAAATAAGATATATCATTGATAAACCTTTAAGATTGGATCTGGGTTTACGTCGTCCAGAATGTTGACTCTAGACACCACATTGTCTTATCATGTAAAACTGTTGATTACAGTTCCACCTGTAGCATGGCTGGGATATTTGCTCTTTTCTTTGAGTGTCTTGGAATCAGGAGAGATCTGAATGCAAATCCTATTTGTGACACTTTCTATGATCATGGACAATATTTAACTTTTCTATGTCCCAAGTTTCTTCATTCCCAAAATAAGAAAACACCTCACAGGGCTGTTTTGAGGATAAAATAAGATATATATAATATATATATATATAAATGTATATGTATATATGTATATAAATATATACATATAAATATATATGTATATATGTATTTATATATATGTATATATACACACATACATATAGAATGCCTTACAAATATTTAAGCACCAAATAAATAACAACTGTTTATTGTTGTTGCCATCATCATTCTTATTAATCATTCAAACATCAATTTATTCACAATCTCAAGCCTTTTCACCTCTGGGCACACTCTAGGTATGTGTGATACTGACATCAAGCCTCTGTTAGATATAATCATAACCAACAAGATCAAAGCTAACTTACTATCATGCAATGTCTATATTGCTTAATGTTGCATGGATATTTGGCATTTATACAGGAATTTTGCTTGATGAAGATAGCCACATTTGATATTTCAGGCCAAATCATATTGCCGAGATAATGATTCGATTTCTCCTCTACTCCACTTTGTTCTGTCTAGGCATTACTTCAAAAGAAACCTGAAGAACTCAGTCCTTTGAGACTGAGATTCTGTTACAGAATGTGTGACAATGTGGTTGATTAACAGCTGCTACCAATTATTTTCCTTCACAGATATCTGTCTTTCTGCAGTGCCAACTAATACCCATAAGACATGCTTAACAATTTAAGGACATGAAAGAGATTCAAATGGACTAAAAATAGATTCATTAGAATGTGTTTAGTTGAAAGAAAAATATTGCCTCACTGGATAAGCTCAGATATGGCCACCCATATTTCCTTCTCTCTATCACAAATAAGCACATTTCATTTTAGGAAAAGGCGTCCTGCTCTGTAGTTGTTAAAAATATAAGTTATATAATAATTTTTCATATTTATTTAAACTTAAAACTGTGTCGTGCTTCATGAAAACTAAATATGCCAAATACATCAAGGGCCTATGATGTTGATGTAAGAGCTTCCTTTGCCGGTGTAGATAACAACCTGATTATAATTTATAGTCTTACTGACCTGCCATAGTTGCCCAGTTAATTATTGTCAGAGATACTTAGCACCAAATGATGTTCAGGCACTAAATGTTGGGGTTTGGTCCATTCCCTTTGGCAAAAGATAGGTTTATTTAGGAGAAGAGATTACAGACAGAATAGAGAGATACAACAGACACCAGGAACGGTAAATATAAATAGACATGGGAGAGCAATAGGGTTATCAAGGAAAGGAGTTTGGAAGAATCATTAAAGGAATATGCCATGAAGTGGGAACATACCGTTCTCTGGCAGACTAAATCCATAGAGGAGTTCCCTAAAAAAGCTATAAGAAGGAAAAAGACACCAAGAAGCAGAAGCCATGGTTGGCTTAACAAAAGGGATTCACCACAGATGGCATGAGCCCCAAACAGATTTAGAGGGGAAATTTAACCTCAGGGGTTTAACATAACTTGGATTTCTGACTGGACACAGGAAGGTGAAACTACTCAAGACCTCCACAGAGGGTGGGACAATAAAGTTGAATTGATTCCTATAAATACCCTTCCCTATTTGTCTCAGGGAGTAATATTATTGGTACTTCAGTTTTTCTCTGCCAATCTCTCCTAATTACATGGGGCCTCATCAATAGGATTTGAACACAGGATACTCCAACCCTTTGTCTACTATGAAGTAACACCAAAGTCCTGAACATTGTCAAATGGTTCAATGTCAAAAGTAGATATAGTTTTATCAGTGGAAATAACATCAAAGAAGATGTATAATCATCTGCTTTATTGTTGCACCCTAAGTACTATAAGACCTTTCTGACTTGTAGCCAAAGTTTCCAATATATATATTTCCCCTTAGAATATGAGTTTCTTAAGAGGGACCACCTCCTCTTTTCTATTGATATCCCCAGTACTTAACAGAATCCTTTGCACATAGTAAGTACTAGGTAAGTATTTTATTTAATCATTTATTCATGCAAGGCTATAACATTTAAAGATTTCCCCTAAAACTGGAAGCAACCAATCTAGGGTCTGTGAGTTTTTCTTAAAATTTTTTTGATAACAATTGCAATATAATTAATTTTCTTTTCAACCCTATTTTATGGACTTAAAAGTATTGTAAAAAGGGGTCCATAGAGTTCACCAGATTCTCAATGAGACCTTAGATTTCAGAATTTCCTCCACTAGAACATGTTGAAAATATGATAACTAAATCATTTCAATTACTAGTATCAACATATAGATAAAATATTATCTTTTTCTCAAGTATAGTACCCTGGGATGAAATGGTCAGGTAGATTGTACTTGAACATATTGTCTCTATTCCCTGACTTTGTCTGAGTATTTCACGAAACTTGGTTCCTGACCAAGACTGCTAAATTTTTAAAAATCTACCTTTAAAAAAGAGCAATTAGTGAGGCTGGTCAAAATGCATGCACTGTTAACTTTCCTACTCAATTCACTAAAAGGCAAAGCAAGTAATTTTGGAGAAATAGTAGTAAAGTATTATACCTTCTACATTTCTTCTAAGTTTTGCCATTATTGTGCTACCAAGAGTTTTGGCTTGGTTACAAAAGAAAAATGATGACAGTACTCTTCTATGAGTCTTCCATTAATATGCTTGTAACACTAGTGCCAGTTACATTATTTGTTAATACTTATTATTGTACATTTTTTGCAATCCAGTATTGCTCAGTAACATGCAACTGAAAAATGTAACTACTAATTACAAAAAAAGAACTAAATGATACAGTGGATAGAGTGATGGGCCTTAAATAAGGAAGACTAATATTTTCTGAGTTCAGATCTGACCTCAGACATTTAGGAGTTATTTGACTTTGAGTAAATCACTTAAATCTGTTTGCCAGAGTTTCTTCAATTGAAAAATGAGCTGGGAAAAAATGGCAAACCACTCCTGAATTTTTGCCAAGAAAAACTAAAGGTCATGTAGAGTAAGACATGACTGAAATGACTGAACAACAACAACAACAACAACAACAACAACTTTTAAGAAGTTATTGGATCTGCTTTATTTCAAACCTTTGATATGTCTTTTTGTGTAGTAGAATTATCCTTACCATAAGAAGGAAAGCGATTGGCCCTAGTACAATTCTTCTTCAGCACTTTCCTTTCATAAGACTTTGAAGCAAAGAATAAGCTTTATATTTATCGTGCCAGATCTGCAAAAGACTCCAGAAATCACATACCAAAGCCAGAGAGCTTAAAATATAGGAGACAAAGACATGAGAGAGGGACATGAGTCATAGTGCTTGTCCCAAGAGCCACTTCAAAGGAAAAATTCTTTGTTCTCAGCTTAAACCAAAGTTTTGGGATTTCTGAATTTTGCTGGAAGGGAATTTTACCAACCCAGAGTCATGGGGACAAAGATGAAGAATGTAACTGATTATGTTCTTTTGTAATTCCTCAGGACTGGCATCTCCTTCCTTTTGAAGGGGACTATTGAACTTGAGAGAGCAAGAAGTGAGGCTAGCTCATCTCTCAACTGTGCCCAGTAGCTAAAAAATTTGCCTCTCTAGATTTCTAATGAACAGTTTTCAAGCACAGGAGAAAAGAGAAAAAAATGGAAGAGACCTTGGAGGCCACTGAGTCTAACTTCTTCATTTCACAGGTGAGGATTCTTAAGCTAGGATGCTTAAGAGACTTGCCCAAAGTTGGACAGATAGTGAAACATCAAAGGGGAAATTTTTGCCTACCAATGTTGTTTTGCCCATTCCATCAGGACAGAGACTACTGTTTCACTAGGAAAGGGAGTTATTTTCTCAGACAACTGACTCAAAAGAAGGAAAGGTCAGGATAAAAATATGTAGGTAGCAATGTACTAGTAAATATTTAACAACCTGCTATCTACTTTCAGAGAAAGAACTGATAAGCAGAAGTATACATTGTATGGTTTTATATATATTTACAAATCTGTGTCAAATGGTGGCTTTCTCTACAGTGGGGTGGGGAGGCATTGAAGGAGAAAATTAAAAACAAAGATGAAAACAAGCAAGAAAGTAAGCAAAAAAGAAGGAAAGAAAGAAAGAAAAAGAAAAAGAAAAAGAAAGAAAAAAGAAAGAAAGAAAAAAGAAAGAAAGAAAGAAAGAAAGAAAGAAAGAAAGAAAGAAGAAAGAAAGAAAGAAAGAAAGAAAGAAAGAAAAAAGAAAGAAAGAAAGAAAGAAAGAAGGAAAGAAAAGTGAAAGAGAAAGAAGGAAGGAAGGAAAGAAGGAAAGAAGGAAAGAAGGGAGGGGAGAAAGAAAGGAAGGGAGAAAGAATAATAATTTTAACAATCATTTCTCTTTTTTAAAAAAATATGGACAGTACTTTTTTTAGTTTTATCTGTATTGTTAACCTTTTCTTATCAGTTTTTCAAGTCTAGATAATTGACAAAACAGTAAAACAAACTCTGATTTGTAGTGTTTGCCAATTTCTGAGATGTAAATAATCACTGAATATTTAACAATTATCTACGGAGCCAATGAGAGCTGGCTTCCCTATATTTCTCTAGGCAAGTCTTTTTTCTCATTTTTCTTCTGTCTCTCTAGTAGTTCTATTTAATTCATTCAATTTAGCCCTACTGAAGACTCAACTTGGCATTTATACCATTCTCTCTATGGAACTAACCCTTGTAATATTGTTTCATCTGAAGTTATAAATTTCTAGAATCAATCAATATCCTTAGGAAATCTTTTCTCACACATGTTTTCTGAATCATTTAACCAATTCTATATCAATGTAACTTGCTGATAATTCAAGAAGTGAAATCTAATCTTTGGAGAAAAAAGTATAGTCAATTTGGTAAATTTGAGTCAAAGAAATCCTGAGTAATTGGAATCCACAAATAAGCAGAAAAACTCATTAATCAAGAACTGCAATTTCTTCTTTCACTTTTTTTTTTGCAAGAATTGGAAGCAAATCACAAGAAACAAACTAGACTTTTGTGAAATTTTTCATTTTTCATGGTCCACTATGCCTTCTCATATGGAGGTGCTAAAGAAGGAATGAAGAAATTCAGGTAAAAAAAGAGAGAAACAAAGTCTTACCCAGTGATGTCAAACATACTGCCCACACAACAAAACCAGATTGAAATGTAATTGAGGAATATTTAACAAAACAAATAAAAACACAACAAAAGATAGATAATTTTTAAAGGAAGTCAATATGGAGTCAGCATGGCTCTTTAGTAGGGATTAGCCACCTGGTTTCTATTTTAGTGCTCTAGATAATCTTCATTCTATTTAAATCATCCCTTGTTAATGATGAATTTGCTGAACTAAACTCCATAGCCTTATTAGAATGACTATTCCAGTGAACAAACATTGGAACTGAATTCCTGAGATTTAGGAGATTTGGGAATCTTTTAGCCACCTGAAGTTTGTTGCCTTTTTCAAATTGTTTTTTTTTTCCTAAGGGGCACAAGAATTTCTGTTGAAACTCAAACTTTATTCACATAAAATTCCTCATTGGTGAGATGATTACTTAATGCTCTGAGATTGCTATCTGGATCAAGTGTAAGGAGAAGAGAAATTCTTGGGCTTCTGGTTTCTGAGAGAGAAGCTTCTTCTACTATGAGGTTCTAGATTCTCTGACTTAGTTCCAGAACAATCAAGGTACTGGCTCTAAAGATCTTTTTTCTCCCTTTAGGAACATCTCCCTGAAGAGAATCTCCCTGGAATTTTTGAAACTAAAGATTTTCCCAGAGTGTTGCCAACATTGCTTCTCATCCTTACTCAGTTTCTGAGCATTGAGTAGCCAATTTTAACCAATGAGGAGAGTTAAATGGGTTTGGAGCTATGCATTACTTTGTCAAATAAATTAATCCTAGAAAGAGCTAAGCAATAAAATCCTCCAGGCCCTGGCAGCAGCTGGATCAAAATTTTTCCATTCACCAAGGTTCTATTATTTTAATTTATGTCAAGTATGGTATCAATAAAAGGAGCTAGCTATAAGATGTCTCTACAAGAATTATAAAAGAGATATAAATATTTACATAATCAGAAATAATCTCCTTTAGTAAAACAACTCACGTTTTTCCTCAGTTAGGATCTACTAAAAGTGTTTAAATCATTGAAAGAAGGAATGCTTTGTACTTTATATAATGTAAGTAAACACAAAAGCATAATTTATTTTCCAAAAATCAAATATCTTGAAATAAACAGGTTCTAAGTAAGATGGTTAGGATTTATTTGTCAATTTCCAGTAACTAATTCAATCCTCATTCAGTAAATTATGCTTTCAGGCACTCTTCTGAGTACATTTGTAATGAATGTACATGGCAGAAAGAGCAAAATGTAATTGAGTGATATTTGCTCATGCATTATGCATGTTGGTGAGAATAGAAATATATATAAACATATATATATATATGGAGATTGAGATTAACTCTTTTTCCTTTTAGATTAATTACTTCTTGTTTTAAGTGGGCAGGACTAAGCTATTTGAATCATTGGGCAAAACTACCCAGAGTCTATAAAAATCTGAGCTGGATTTATCTTATAAATATGAGTTGTGAATGACACCATTGTATATTCAGCTGTGTGTTTGATGTCTCTCTGCTAGCACATTATGTCATTTTAATTTCAAAAAGTCTACTTCAGTGAAAGCAGAATAAAATCATCCTTCAATGTAAAAGAATATGATTAGGGAAGATAACCTCTTACAGCTCCATTTAATTGAACGATTCTGGAGAGGCTAACTTTATGCTTTACATGCTGCCAGAGCACTGAATAGTTTTGTGCCATAGGAACTAAACTCGAATGTTAAAGGCTAATAATAGTGCTTTACACTCCCAAGAGGGGAAAAATGTCATTTATAATACTCCCAAACCGAGACTGTATGCAACATTTTTGCATTAATGGTATCCTAGAAAGAGTTATGGGGTGCATAAAAATGAACCACTACAGTCAATCAGTCAATTTTCATTTCAGTGCCAGGAATTATGCAAAGTGCTAAGGATACAAAAAAGATAGTTCTTGCCCTCAAGGACCTTACAGTATAAGGACAAAGACAATCTTAGATAAACTGGACATTTTAGAGAGAACATACTAAGATGAAGGAGGGGACTAGAAAAGGATTCTTGCAGAAGACGGACCTTTAATTTGATGGAAGCCAAAGAAGCTAGGAGGAAGAGATATGACTAGAAAGTGGGTAGGAAAAAGAAGCAAAAAGTTTTGGATTCAAGCCCTATATCTAACATTAGCTATATTATATTGGACATGTTGTAAAGTAGGTGCTTTATTACTGGCGAGTTGAATTAAATACATCAATATTTGTTTTTTAATTTGATTACTTTAAAATCCCAAATAACTTTCAGAATATTCTTCCTTAGTTTGGGGAGAATGTAACTTGATTAATGATTTCTTCAGTTAGCCACATAGATGGAATCTAGGTCTTTTGATATATTTTTAATACAAGAGGAATTCTTAGTCTAATGAGGACTTATTAGGGACTTATTAGGACTCTTGGGACTGCTCATATTCTTTCAGTACCTGATCATTTCATAGAGTTACAAGAGCCCAGGGTGTGTAGTCAAAAAACCTGAGATCAAATCATGCCTTTAATATTTATTTAGTATTTGTACTTGAGTTAAACACTTAAGCTCTTTATTTCCTCTATGAAAAGAAAGTTTAGGATTAGATGATCTCCTAAGTCCCTTTCAACTCTTAAATATTTGATCTTACTCTGAATTTGAATTTTTTTTCTTCAAAGAAATTCATCCAGCTGCCTCACAAGGGTGCTTGTTATTCAAAAACTTAAAAGAATTTGCAGATTCTGATGGACTGCTTCTCAGGCTTTGTCTGAACCTCAGTTTTCTCACCTATGAACTGTGTAATCACACTTGTAATTCTACATATCAGAATTATTGCAAGGGGAGCATTTTGAATACCTCAAAACTCTATATGAGCATGAGGTATGAGTATGAGGCATTATAAATCTAGAAGCAGCTGAGCATAATGGGTAGTGCCAGCCTTGGGGTTAAAAAGCCTCAGTTCACTGCCTGCCTCTGACACCTGCTAACTATTGACCCACAAGGAATTTACCGAACCCCTCACCAGCTTAGGCAACTGTTTATTAGAGGAATTATTAGAGGAATTGTTGATGTTAGAGAAGGAAAAAGTAATTCATGACAATATACACACAGAGATAGATGTGTGTAAAAGAAAGAATATATATATATATATATATATATATATATAATGTATAAAATACATAAAGTGTGTGTGTGTGTGTGTGTGTGTGTGTGTGTGTGTGTGGAGAGAGAGACAGAGAGAGAGAGATAGAGAGATAGAAAGACAGAGACAGAGAGACAGAGAGAAGAGAGAGAGAGAGAGAGAGAGAGAGAGAGAGAGAGAGAAAGAGAGAGAGAGACAGCGAGAGAAAGAGAGAGAGAGAGAGATTGAGAGAAGAAAGAAAGAGAAACAGACAGACAGACAGACTGAGACAGAGAGACAGAGACAGAGACAAAGAGAGACAGAGACAGAGAGACAGAGACAAACAGAGAAAGACAGAGAGAAGAGAGAGACAGAGAGAAACAAAGACAGAGAGAGACAGAGAGAAGAGAGAGACAGAGAGAGAAACAGAGAGACAAAGAGAGAGAGAGAGAGACAAAGACAAGCAGACAGAGACAGAGAGAAGAGAGACAGAGAGAGAGAGAGAAGAGAGAGAGAAGAGAGAGAGAGAGAGAGAGAGAGAATGTGTGTGTGTGTGTGTGTGTGTGTGTGTGTGTGTGTGTGTGTGTGTGTTCAGGAAGGACACCTCTGCTGTGAGGTCTGCTGAGTCCTTTTCAGGGCTGCTTCTTCACCTTTGGTGTCCACTTGATTCACTCAACTCTTACCTATGTCTCTAAGAGGCTGTAGCATGTTCAGTAGCCACACCCCTAGTAAAAGTGTCTCAGCAGAGGAACTAACCCAGGTTGAGGGTAATCAACTGGCCTTAAATCTCTTGGTGAGTTAGGCAGATGTCTACCCCAAGCATGAGAAGACTTCCCCCTTGGAATGGGCAGATGAGAACAGTTTGTTCCAACACCTATGGAGGTGGCTAAAGTAGGTGCTGTGGAGCATTTAGAGCTTTGTCAGGCATGGAAGATGCCAAAGGTCATCCACTGCTTTTTGGCTGTCATCAGGTATCTTGGCTTTTGCCCTGCTACTGGACTTTAACGACTCTGCAAGAGAATGAGACTGATGACTTTGTGTAATGCACAAGTAATGTGCTATGCTATCAGTTTTTTTTTTCAAAAATGAAGGACAAATAATGGATATAAAAACATGTTTGTACACACACACACACATATATACATATGTATATGTGTGTGTGTGTGTGTGTGTGTGTGTGTATATGTTTAATCAAGCAATTGGAAAGAATTTTTCCTAAATTCCCTACAAAGAAAATCTTCCCAAGTATCCTAGTATGATTAAATATACATATACATACAGCCCTATATATTGTATATGTAACTATAAATGTATGTGTATATATATGCATATTATATATAATATATAGAGATGCATGTATACAACCTATAAAAGATAGGTATATATATATATGTGTGTGTATGTATATATATAAATTGCATAAACACATACATATAAAATATAGGTATCTATATGTATATGTAAACACACTGGGGCAGTTGGTGGAAGTTGCCTCATTTACATATACACATATTCCCATATATACAATATATAGATGTGCATTTGTGTATAGACTGTGACAGTTGGGGTGGTACAGTGAATAGAGTATTGGGTCTGGAATAAAAAAAAAATTGAGTTAAAATTCAGCCTCAAATACTTACTAGCTTTGTGATCCTGGGCAAGTCACATAACCATATTTGCCTTAATTTCTTCATCTGTAAAATGAACTGAAGAAGGAAATAGAAAACTGTTCTGGTATTTTTGTTAAGAAAATACCAAATGAGGTCATGAAGAATTGGACACAACTAAACAACAAAAATTTATGTATTTATGTGTGTATACATATGTATCTACATATATATATACACACTTACATAAAAGTGCATACATATATGTATGTGTACATATACATATGCAAGCAATTGGAGTGACTTTTCACCTGGATCCTAAATAAAAGTGATCTCCCTAGATGCCCTAGCATTGGTTTATTACATATATATATGTATATGTATATGTATTTGTGTGTATATATGTATATATATACACACATATACATTCCTTTATTTTATGTATTACTACAAATCTGTATGCATATATAGTATCTACTCACGTATTATGATTCTGTATATACATATGTATATATAAACATAATACACGTGTTATATATGTATAGGTACACAAATAGAAGCCATTAGAATAAGTTTTCAATTGGGATCTAAAAGAGGCACTCTCCTCCCTTGCTCCATCTTTGTTGTAGCCATTTTCACTGAGCACATTAGCACCTAATAAAGAAGCGCTTTAAAGAAGCGCTTTTGCTTTGACTAGAGAATTTCATGTCACATGTCATGTCATCTTCTTCTTCATCACCCCCTCCCTACATCAGTCGTTGGAGGATGGAGAAGAACCTGGGATGTGTTCTTTAATCCCCACTTTAGGTCAGCCCTGACTACAAAACTCCAATTGCTGAGACCTTCAAAATCATAACTAAAGAACTAGGTGCTTGGGTAAGCAGAGAATTAGTAGGAAAAAGTACCAATGGACCAAAAGTTCATTTGTTTTGCTAATAACCCTGTTTCCAGCCAAGTGCCCTGAGCCATCAGGCAACACAGCCATAGCTACTAAAGACCCAGCAAAGACAGTTCTCATTTTGAAGTTCTTGACATAGTCAAGTGCTTCAATATCAGAAGTAGATATCATTTTATTGGTCGAAATTCTACTAAAGAAAAAGCATTCTACCTGTTCAGCTCTTAAGGACCATGGGACTTCCAATCTCAAGTGCAGCTAGAACTATTTCTATGTATTCTCTCCCTAATTGGCGTGTGAGGTCCTTGCAAGCAAAGGCTGTCTTGTTCTATTTATGTCCTACTTCATTCATTCATTCATTCATATATTCATTTGTTTCAATTCTAGATCCTTTGAAAAATCCTCTTAAGATGCTGAAGTATTGTATAACGGAAAACCCAGTAGATTTAGAATCAAAAGATTTGAACCAGGCTCTTCTACTTAATAAGTGTGTGACTTTGGTCCAGTCTCTTGAATTTAGATTTCTTATTTTATAAAATCAGAAGAGGTTGGAATAGGTGATTTTTAAATAATTCTCTCGTTTTCAGTTCTAAGATACTATAAGATAAGCTGTGGTTGATTTTCAAATGGGGCAGAGGTAGGAGAACTGGACTCGAAGTTAGGATAGTTACGTGCCTATCTTGACTCTGCTGTTTAGCACTTGCGTGACTTAGGAAAAAGGACAACCTTCCTGGGCCTCAGTTTCTTATCTCTTAAATTGGGAGGTATAAAATTAGGTGATCTCTTATAATCCCTGCCAGCTCAAAATCAGAATTAGCTTAAATTCTCAATTGGTGCTTTTTGAATTATTGATTTTCCCCCAGTTTTTGAGGAACACAATTATTATTATTTTTCTTTTTCTTCAGCCCCCCCCTTTAATCATTTTTCCTGAATCTTTCTACCTATAGTTCCCAAATAGTCCTTTAACATGCACAGCAGTAGCTCACTCAAAGGGCACACATATATGTATATTCAAGGTAAGCAGTTGCTTTCTATGAATATTTTATATATTCCTTGTCAAAGTGATTTGAGAGATTTCTACATAAGGATCACATGATGTAAAGGAAACACCTTTCCTAAAAGTGCACAGTAGGATGAGCCCATTAACAATGAAGGAATGATTATTATAATCTTGGTAAATACATTAACTGTGGCAATAAATCATAAGAAAGGAGAGTAAGAAATGGAACCTTGGGAGTAATAATCAAAGAGCATGAAGCCTCCTGAATAGTTAACAGAGCCACTTAAGCACACAGTTCTACTCAAGATAAGCTGCTCCTTAAAGAAATTCATCAAGAACTGAAATTCAGCTTCAGAGAGGTCGCTGAGTTCTCATACCTGGTATGACTGAATGTGAGAATCATTCCTATATATAGAGGTATAGTTTATTAATGTGACCTCTCTAAGAATCATGAGCAATAAGTCAAATGCTCTCCATTTAAAGTAATTAAGGGAATGAAAATCGAGGGAAAATACTATATATGTGTTAAATGATGCCAGTTAATATTATTTGAGTTTCATGAAGTCAAATAGGATGTGTGTTAGGGATTTATGAGGTGCAGAGTATATTGCACATTGAGGCAACAAGGTAGTAGAGTGGATAGTGCTCTGGGCCTGGAATCAGGAAAACCTGAGTTCTAAAATCCAGCCTCAGACATTTACAAGCTGTGTGACCATGTGCAAGTCACTCTGTTTGCCTCAGTTGTAAAATGGGAATAATAACAGCACCGACCTTCTAGAAATGCTGTCTATCAAATGACATAATAATTATAAAGTGCTTAGCACACTGCCTGGTACAAAATGTCAGCTATTATTGATGTTATAATCACCTGTCTGATGCTGGCTGTCTGAGTTGTCACTGGAAAGGCCATTATTTGGAGCCCAATGAAATCACCCCCAATTTCACCAATTTCACCATTCAATGGGTTAATAAGTTGCAGTGTGTAGGACCACTTTCATGGAGGGAAGGAAGATGTTGGGACCAATGGGCCTGAACTTCCTTGTCCCCTTAATTGCCCTGAAGGGAATCAATCTGACTTTATTTGTTTGAGGTTCTTAGGGAGATCATGGTGATGAACTGCATGTTTGTATGGGGGAATGGGTTCTCACAGATGGATTTGGCAGTTCTGAGTATCAGAGTTCAGTGACCTCCCTGCAACTGAATTTTAATTTCTAATTTGTTTCTTCGAGGAGTGTTTCCTTGAACAACTTTATCCCCAACAGAGCTGGCTGATGAAGTGGGCTGTGTTAGCTATTCAGGAGGCTTCATACACTTTGATTACTGCTCCTGAGGTTTCTATTTCTTCAAGAAGCTTAACGAGATTTTCTGGGGGGCAAAAATCATAAATTTCCATTTTTTAGCAGCCCTGCTGATAGAAGGGAAGAAAATTGCCTCTTTTTTTTTTGTTGCTGTTAGCCAATTCAAGCAATGCCACTCTTCTCTTTTGTTTCTCTAAGGAGGCAGCTGCCCATATGCACAGCAGGTCCACCCAGAACCTCTAAGCCAAATTGAGAAAAAAAGCAAGTAATTTATCCAATTTGATTGATTAATTTTAGGTAAATTATCATTTTTACAGTTTCACAAGCTTTTGAAATGCCATATGTTACCTTGTGCTCCCTATATAAATTTAAATTTAAAGACTATTCAAATAAATAATCCCTTTGATTTTTTCCCCAATTTATAATCATTTAATTAGGTGGTAGCCACCTCTGGGAGATAGGGTCACCTGCTTATTACATATATTTCTTTTTTTATCCCCAGTACTCTTTAAAAATTTATTTTTCTTTTCCATTTTCATTTACAACTAAATCTACAACAAATGATTTAAACTGGATTCATGGCCAACAGCTGAGTATTTTAATCCCTTTTCCCCTCAGCTTGACTGCAAATGTATTAATGTGTGCTCAACTGCCTGTCAAATCTCTAACAGTGGCATCCATTTTTCCCGAGGAGTCCTAGGATATGAAAAATATGCCAACAGAAGCATTCTGAATGAAATGACAAATTTAGCCAATGTGGTGTGCAGAATACTAATGAGGAGTCTGATAGGCCTATTGTGTATTCAGGCATTTCAGGAAGAGAACAATGACCTTGTTCAAGATTTAGGCAGAAAGAATCCTTGAAGGTAGTAACAAATAGCTCACTCTGATTAGACTCCAGCCACCTAACCTCTCCTGGGGCTTCAATATCCAAGCAGTGGAAGAGATTAAGCACGGGTGCCAAACACAATTAGTTCACATATTGCTCACTTCTTGGCCAAAAAAAGGCAAACAAAACCCAACTGCTCCACCCACCCCCCACAATTTCCTTAAATTGCCTTCTTTTGTATACTGGGTAAGCTAAAGTTTTGATTCTCATTTATTTGATACAATTCTTGATTTCATAACTGTTTGGAACTCGTTCCACCAACATAGATCAATAACTCTTCTGTAATTTAGATTTTCAAAGAATTGTTTGGAAGCACTGTGGGCATATTGCCAGTTCAACCTAGGCTTTCCTGGCTCCAATACTGGTCCTGTGTTCATTACTCCACACTGCCTTTTAAATTTTGATATTAGTTTTTAAGAGCAATGTCACTAGATTATAGCAATTTTGTTTGCTGCACACATCCTTTTAAAATTCAGTCTGAAAATGTCAAAATCACCTCTTCGGATACATCTGCCACTTATAAGAAGTGTTATGTACTAAATCAGTCTTTAAAAAAAAATTTAATAGACAAATACTAGAGAAATACCATAGCCTGGTGTTTAGTGCACAATTTTGAAAAAGTGTTTGGTTTTTTTTAATTAAAAAAATTTATGTCTTTTAAATTAGTTTTCAATAGGCACAATTAAGGGAACTTCCTGCTTACCTGGACTGGAACAACTCTTGTGGAAATTGGGCATCTTTGAGTCTGTAGAACAAGACATATACACTGGCCCATGCTAACCTTTATGTTATTTTAAACAGGTTTTTTTTTATTTTCTCAGTGGGTGAGGGATGGGAAGGTAGGAGAAAGATAATTTGGATCTGAAAATAAAATGAACTTGAATTTAAAGAAAAATAATGTATTTGTGTGATAAGGATTACAGGTTGGTTTCCCCAGTGTCCCTCTGCTGAGGGGCTATGTTGGAAAGGATTGGCAACTGAGCCATGAAGAACCTTCTTCTGAGTTAGCCTCTTCCTGAAATTCCAAAAAAAGTCAAGGGAGTTACTTCATTCATTGACAAGGTTGTCTTTGCCTCAGCAGTCTGAGTTGGGACCTCAAATCTCCTCTTTTCTTTTGTTTTTCTTTCCTTGTTTCCAAATCATTAAACAGCTATTCTAAGAAATGGATGTTTCCGAACCTGTTTGATAAACTCAAAGTCTGGGAGGTCATCAGCTGGTTATCCAATGGTATCCCTTTGATGACCATCATCAGATGAATGCTGTAGCAGGATGGACTAAGAAAGCTCAAGCCAAGGCCAGACTTCCCAGCAAATTGGGAACTTGTTAATTACTCATATAATGCAGATCTGAAGTGAATGTATGCTGATTAATAAAGTTAACTTTAAATCTTGGAAACTGTTTGTGGAGGCAAAAAATTGGAAATTGGGGGGATGTCTATTAATTGGGGAATAGCTGAACAAGTTGTGGCATATGATTGTGATGGAATACTATTGTGGTACAGGAAATAATGAGAAGGGAAGACATGCAAATTGATGCAAAAGTTAAGTGAATAGGAAAGCAATGCTATATGATGATCAACTGTGAATGACTTATTCTCAAAAATACACCCAAAACAATTCCAAATGAGTCATGATGAAATATGTTCTCTACCTCCAGAGTGAAAACTTATGGTATCTGTGTACACTGAAGAATTTTTTTCATTTTCTTTCCATTTTCTTTCTTTTTTTTTTTTTAACATGGCTAATATTGGTTAATGATATTAACTAATGATATATTTTAATGATTATACATGAATACTTGATATTACATGTCTTGCCTTTTTAATGGGTGAGAGTTGATGGGAAGGAGGGACAGAATTAAGAACTCAAAATTCTTTTATAAATATTAAAACTAAGTAAATAATAAATTAAAAAATAAATCTTGGGAATGATAGGTTACTGTTCCATGTTTTGTGTAGACATCAATGCACCCTTTTTGAGTTTTAAACATTTTTTTTTGTAATAGATGAAATAATTGTCCTGCATCTTTTATCTACTTGGTACACTGAGTACCTTTCTTGTTCTCTTTATTTATTTATTTTGTTCTGAACTTAAGGAACCTATTGACTCTTTTTAGGGAAGACCCCAGAGATTAATAATACCTAAACTTTATTTAAAATGATTCACCGGAGGCATTGAGCCAAGAGAATTAAGAAAAAGCTGACTTCCCTCTCTTACGGATCAGGTTCCCTGGTCCATGTGTGTCCAGGGCAGGAGCCCCTTGTTGATAAAAAATAACCCCTTCCCCCAACTCTGGAATACATGTGTTGTTAGTGTAATCAGTCTTCCATTAAGTCTTGCCTCAATGCCTCTTTAGAGATACTTGGGTTCTGGAAGACTATGCCAGCTGATTTCAGGCTCCAGTAGTGATGGATTGTCATCCAAGGACCAATCTACCTAAGATTAACAAAGGAAGGATGATGGATGAATGTTCGAGACCACAGTAACTCATGGAGACTGACTACTGGCAGTTGGGGGAATTGGGATCTGTGTCAATGGCAAAAAAGCTCAAACTCATGAAATTATAGCTTCTTTTGAAATATTGCAGTATTACAATAAGTGAGAATTTATTGTGATATTTTCTTATAGACATTAACTTCTGGAACATATGCATAAGTAATATCATGCTTAGCTTAAAGGAAGCAACATGAATTAGCAGAAAAATTAATGACCTTGAGTCAGAGACCTGGGTTTGAATCTTTGCTCTCGCTGTTGTTTTATTAGTTGTGTGATTTTTAGTAAATCAATTAATCTCCCCAAGCTTCAGTTGCCTGATTTTTGAAATGGGCATATACTATTTATAATTAAAACAATTAGAATAGCATTTATATAATATTTTAAAGTTTCAAAAGTGCTTTACAAATATTATCTCATTTCATTCTCATAAGAACTTTGAGAGGTATGTTCTATTATTGTACCCACTTGAGGAAACTGAGGTACAAAAAGTAACTCAGTCGCAAAAATATGTCATAGAAATGACTTGTAGAAAGTTATACAGCTAGTGTTTGTAGCTGGATTTGAACTCAGATCTTTCTGACAACAAGTTATGAAGAAAATATTTTGCAGATTTTAAACAATTATATAAATGTAATAAATAAAGATATTGCCATTGACAGATTTCCCCCCCCATATGTTTGTTAATTATGATAAATGGTGGCCAAAAAAAAAATGAAAAGGAAGATTTAGAAATTGATTCTTTTAAATTTAATTTAGGTTTTTAATTTTATTCATCTATTTTAGAGTGTTGGATTTTGAAAAAAAAAATTCCTTTGATACCCTATGAGTAAGAAAGCCATTATTACATAATGCCTGGTCTAGGAGTCTGGTGTAGGATTCTGGAAAATCTTAATTCAAATTTTGCCTTCAGCACTTAGGAGATACATAAATCTGAGCAAGTTATTTAACTTAGTACCCTGGGCAATTATCTAAGATTATAAATTATAATAGAGTTTCTCATTTGCATTAGAAGAGGAAGTTTCTTTGCCAAGAGGTTCCAGAACCAATCAAATCATAAATGAGGGTGGGGGGGGGTGTTGGGAGAGAGAACAAGCCAATATAAGCATAGGGATATTGAATAACTTTAATACTTCCATATTATATTTATTTATAATAATTCCTCTTTTATTATAGTGGATGGTTTCTCGATTAGAATATGAATTCTTGGTGAATAGGGATGGTTTCAATCTTTGTTCTTGGATTCCTAGTGCCATGCACATTATAGTTATTTGTAAATGCTTGTTGATTGAGAGTCCCAATGGCACAGCAGATAAAGTTCATGGAAGACCCATGTTCAAATCCCATCTCTGACAAGCACTAGCTGTGTGAAATGGACAAGTCATATAATCTTTGAGCTCCAGGTAATCCTTCTGAGATACATCTCCTACAATACAGATGAGTACTGAATAGGTAGAAGGGGGATTGCCACATCTATGGAAGCATAGATAGATTTTTTAAATACCTTTCAACTAAGAACTCACAGTGCTTTTAAATAAATTACCTGATCTGTCTTTAGAAATAATAACTAACATGTAAAAAGCATTTACTATGTGCTAGACACTGCACTAAATACATTATAATTATTATCTCATTTGATCCTCACAACTCTAGGAGATAAGAGGTATTATTACCCCCATTTTACAGGTGAGAAAAGTGAGGTAAACAGGGATTAATTGACTTAGCCAAGATCACACAGCCTGTATCTATCAGAGGTCAGATTTGAACTCAGGTATTGTTGACTCCAGATCCAGCACGCCACCTAGCTGCCTCTGCATAGCATTTTTGTGAGGTAGGAAAGGTTGTCATAATTATTCCCATTTTATAGGTTAGCAAATCAAGACAGAATTTACTTTCACTTTGGCAAGAATCAAGGTCTGAACTCCAGTCCAGACATTTCTTTTACACAAACACACTGCCAACTCATTTACGACAGATGCTGCAATCATCTTGCTTAATTAAAGCAGCAAGCACAGTTAATTTTGGGGGAAATACTATCCAACTCATTTAGATTACAAATATGTAAAAAAAAGTCTTTAAGGTCCTTTTTCAATTCCCTCATCTATGATTCAATGAAATAACATTTAGAATTACAGGGCAGGAAATCAGAAACTGAGTTTTAATCTTGGCTTTGCCAATGACTTGCTGTGTGTGACCTTTCACTTTATTCATGTGCGTTTCTGAGAATAATGAAGTTAATAATACTGACCTTATTCTTCTGGGTAGTGCGAAAAAATTACTGATTACTTTTGGCAAAATGCCCTATAATAATAAAGTGCCATATAAATGCTAAATAATACCAATTAGTGTGATTTCAATTTCATGAAGTCAGCAGTGTGTTAGTGATTTACAAGGTATAGAGCATATTGCATATATTGTCTGATAATGAGAATGTGACTGAAAAGACCATTTCTTGATCTTTGGTTCTAAAACACTAGGATCATTCAACTCAATAAACATTTATTAAGCTCCTACAAATGCAAAGGACCGTGTTAAATGGTTCAGATAATGAAGATATAGTCCCTTGTCTCAAGTTGCTTACAAAGGGACAGGTTGACTTAGTGACTACAATGTAAGATTTAGAGTCCTGGATCTGACTCTTTTTGGGGGAATTTACTACCTATGTGACCCTGAATGAATAGCCATTTTGATCCATGGGCATGTACCTACAGTGATTACCTCAAATAATGATTTTTTTTTGTTGTTCATTTGCTTCAGTAATATTCAACTTTTTGTGATCCTATTTGGGTTTTTCTTGGAAAAGATACCTTAATGGCTTGCCATGTTTGTCAAGATTTGTATAATAAACTCTTTTCTCCATTAATGACAGGTAAGCCTCCACATGTGGAATATAAAACCACAGTCATTAATATGTATTATATTAGTGATGTCAAAAACAGGAACTATTAATTCAAACATAAAGATCCCTATGGGTCATTGACTTAGTTTTAAAATGTAATATTATTTATGTTTTATTGTATTTTCATTTATTTTTAAACCTTTCTCAATTATATTTTAATCACATTTAATTTGATAGAGCAAAAATGCCATTAGCACTCTCTTCCATAACATATCTCTTTGCATATGCCAAAATCATTAATGAAAGATTCCTTGATGCTGTAAAAAAAAAAAGTGATAAATTTATACAGTGGTAGAAATCAGTCAGTAATCTGGTCTCAGTCTCTTTTTATTTGCAAAATGGATATAATAATAACACGTCTCTCACAAGATGGTTATACAGCTCACAAGAGTCAATGTATTGAGCATAAAAAAGTGCAAAAAGTTTATAGCAGCTCTTTTTTGTGTTGGCAAAGAATTGGAAATTGAATGGATACCCATTAGTTGGAGAATGGCAGAATAAGTTATGGTTTATAAATGTGATGGAATATTATTTTTCCACAACAAATGATGAGCAGGATGATTTCAGAAAAGTCTGGAAAGACTTACATGAAGTGATGCTAAATGAAACTAGTAGAATCAGGAGAACATTGTACATAGAAACTACAAAATTATGTGAAGATCTGTTATGGGCCAGAACTCTGAAACAAGGATTCTTACAAGGTGCTAATTCAGTAGAATTGATGAGACAATGGTTATCTAGATTAGCATGGTGATTAATAGTTCTCTAAGTTCAGTATGCTTGATTCAATCTTACAACAAATAATGGTTTCCTAGTGCTATAATGATGGGTTTATTCTCAGTGTAGAGCATATAAGCTGAGAGTCTCAGCCAGAGTGAGAGTGAGAGAAGATAAAGGACTGGAGGTGGGAGCTCAAGATCTCAAAGCCAAGGAGAGAGATTCATTCCATGTTCGGTCAAACTGCTTGTAGCTCTGCTGGGGGACTGAGAGACTCAGAGACAGATTCATTCATCCCATCTCACATCCTGTGGTGGCAGGGCTGTCCTCCTGCATTTTCTCCACTGAAACCAAGTGGCCTCTGAAGGTCAGGAGAAAACTAGCTGAGCACCAGGTGAAGGAGAAAATAAAGATTTTTAGACTTTAACACTTGGCTATTCTTGTGGTGATTATTGAACTGAAAAGAAGGCTACCCCAAAGACCTCTGGAAAACCACTGAAGATGATCAACTGTGATAGACTTGGCTTTTTTTCAACAATGTGGTGATTCAAGGCAATTCCAATAAACTTGTGATGGAAAATGCAATCCATATACAGAGAGAGAATTATGGAGATTTAATGCAGATAAAAGTATACTAATTTTACCTGTTTTTTTTTCTTTCTCGTGGTTTTTAAGTTCTGATTTTTCTTTCACAACATGATTAATATGGAAATATGTTTTAAATTATTGTACATGTAACCTATTATCAGATTGCTTGCTGCTTTGGGGAGGAGAAGGGAGAGAGAAAGAAACATAACCTGAGTCTCAAAGCCCATTGATATGGTACTCTTACCTTATTGGTAGAGATCACTGTGTCATGCCTATGTAAGATAGTGAGAGTGAGAGAGAAGAACACTCCAGTCTCTTCAGTTTTGGGGGACTTGGCAGGTGCTTTCAGCACTTCTTACCTCCAACTTTGAGAGAGAATATGGGCGAAGTTAACCACACTTCAGGTTGCTAAAGGAAAAGATTCTAGGAAGATAACACAAAAGGAGTTGGATGTCTCCACCATGTCCCTATCCCTAACGAGCCACACTGGAGACAAGTCTATTGGAACTGAGTTGAATCACTTCATTGTCGAAAAGAGCCTAGTACATCACAGTTGATCACATAATCTTGTTACTGTGTACGGTGTTCTCTTAGTTCTGCTCACTTCATACAGCATCATGTAGATCTTTTCAGGTTTTTCTGAAATCAGCCTGCTCATCATTCTTATAGTACAATAATATTCCGTTACATTCATTCTCTAACTGATGGGAATTCACTCAAGTTCCAGTTGTTTGTCACTACAATAAAGCGCTGCCACAAACATTTTTTTCCACGTGTGGCTCCTTTCCCCTCTTTTATGATCTCTTTGGGATATAAACCCAGTAGTGATACTGCTGGATTAAAGGGTATGCAGAGTTTAATAGCCTCTTGGGCATAATTCCAAATTGCTCTCCAGAATGGTTGGATCACTTCATAACTAATGCAATAATGCATTAGATAAATGGATTTCTTTAGCAATTGTTATGTGTGTTAACGTAGCAATATTATATAAACTGCTAGATAGCTAGGTTGTTCAGTGGATAGAATATGGCCTGGAGTAAGAAAGACCTAAGTTCAAATATGCCCTGAGACATTTATTCACTGCGTGACTCTGGGCAAGTCACTTAATGTCTTAATTTATGGAGAAAAAAGTGGCAATACACTCCGGTATTAATATATCACTATCCAGTATCTATAACCAGTATCCAATATCTAGTAAAGAAAACCCCATAAACAGTATAATTCACAGGGTCACAGGATTGGATGTGTGCCTAGTACCTCCCAAGAGAAAGTCAAAAAACTCAGAAAAGTTTAGTCTTTGTACTCTATGGACCAACAAAAATGAACTATTTTCTGTTCTTTAACACAAACTTTTCTTTCTTCCTTATCTTTTTGTTCCTGCTCTTCTCTAGGTCTAGAATGACTTTCCTTCTTATTTTTGTCTGTTTAAAGCCCAACTTGAATGTTAACTTGTCTAGAAAACCTTTCCTTAGACCTCCAGATTTTAATGTTGTTTTCTTCCTATGACTTTCACATAAAATACTCTCTAAAAACGGATCATTTATTATAATTGTGTATTTGTCATGCCCCCAATGTGCCATAAATTCCATGAGACATGCCTTATCTAACCTTTGCATCTCTTCCAGTGCTAGAATAGTGATGTATTCTAAGCAGGTGCTTAAAAATGTCTCCAATTATATTAGTGTGAAACAAGTCCAACCTATAATGGATAAATTATTGACCTCTGATAGATATCGTCTTGGCGTATATTGTCTAGTGTCTAAAAGTGTGCTTTTCTGTGCTTATTAAAGTGATTCTGTCATAAATCTACACATGCACATTCTTTGTCCTAAATGGCAATCCCATATTTAATCACTACACATAGGTTTGGTCTTCTGCCTAGGCAGATTAGGTATTATTATTATGACTTGAGTGATTCTGAAAAACAGGCTTCCCTCCAAGAGATTTCCTTCTATTAGTTACGACTGGGACCAAGAAAACAAGAATGTAATGAAACAAAGGGAGAGAGAACTGACCAGTGCATCATCACCATAAAAGAATGCTATCAGGAGTGGAGAAGGTGCAGAGACAAACCATCATTTGGTTGATGTCTTTCACTCTGTTCCATAGGGCATTGCCCCCATTTCCTTGCTGATTTCCCTCAGTGTTATACTGTGACTACAGACTCCAGCTTTCTATCTAACCTCTGGGATTTGAGTATCCTGTGGCCTCCTGGATGGTATTATCTTCAATCTGGTAGGTATGATGGAGCACTCAGAGATAGATGATTTAAACAAACAGGGCTTTTTTTTTAGCTAAAATCATATTCCAATTATTCTCAGGTAGAAGGCAATCCTCAAGGCAGTTTAAAAGCAGTCCAAATGATAAAAACAAACATAACCCTTTTGCAAGAAGGGCTTTAAAAAAAAGGGAGTCAATAACAATGTTCCCTGGGATCTCAGGAGCCAAAGTCTCAAAGACTTAAACAAAGAGCTCCAAATTGGATTCATGATCAACCCACAGGGATGGGGTGGGGGAGGTTATATTAACCTCAAGTGCTCCAGGTCTGCACCAAAACTTTTTTGGTTTATAATAAGTGATATAGGAGTATGGAGGAGACAGGGAAGAAAGAGATTAACTCATACCTTCTTATCTCCATCAATATCCTGGTCCACAACAGGTATTCTGTTTACTCTTGTTGGTCACAGCATCTTGAACCACAGACTCTTTCTCACAAATCCTGTTAATTGGTTCCTAATAGCCACTGCACCTGGGCTCAATCCATTCTTACTGGGGTAGGAGGATTTATAAGTATTATCTCAAGTCCACACTAAAAAATCCTCCACAAAAAATTCAAACCAAAAACAACAACCCCCTCCATTTGGCTCATAGGGCACAACTAGTTAATCTCTGAGCAACATTTAAAGTCATCTCTAAAGCAAACCTGGAGATGGATAGAACCAGTTACTCTCCCTGGCCTAGTGAATTTCCTCTGCTCTTTCACTTAGCTAACAGAAGATTTCCAGAGTTCCTGATTCAATATAAAAAACATTTTTAAAGCTTCAATCAGTTTGAGTGGAAAGATGTTCTTTGGAAGGTTCCTTGTGGGAGGGCATTCTCATAGGAAATATTTCCTTTTGCAACGATGTGGAGTTTAGTTTTAAAGGGAGCATTAAACATCCTCCTAGAATTCCTTAATTTGAGGATGTTATTGATACCTTTTTATTAGAAATTTCTAGCCACAAAAATTGCTGATTTAGGCTAGGCCAAAGGACCATGGTCCTATTTGTTAATTACTTCTGGATCCCAAATCAGGGTTATCATCAGTTGCAACTTTGGGTAAACTCAAAGTAAGAGCAATTTTGTTGCTGTATATACATTTGAAGGGCAGAAAAGAAAAAAAAATCTTACTTCCCCCTCAACCTGAGTTAATATACTTCTCCTATCTCTGCTCTAGAGTCTACATGGAAGAGTAAAAAAAAAAAAAAAGGTTTTAGAATTGAAAAACAGGAAGACTTTCCAGAAATTCTGGAAGTTTTGTTGAGAGAGTAACTGTTACATGGATATGATTAGGTATACTTTTTGCCTTTAGAGATGAAAACTGGGAGCTAGAAAGAATGCTCACCAAAAAAGTAGGGTGATGTATCTAACAGAGAAAGTCTAATCCGTGATCTATAAGCTAAAGCCCCTGTATATTTAATTAGGTGTGTCTTCTTTCTTTGTTCTAAAGAGCACGGTTTCTGAGGGTAATTTTTCTGGAGGTGAAAGGCCTAAAGCCTAGATACTGAAAACAATAAGAGATTATTTTTTAAAGCTCGCAAAATAGGAAAACTGTTCCTATGGATGCTTCCATGGTTAAGACAAGGACTGTTGCTTTTGTAAATAAGCTATAAAAAATCTTGAGCCTTCGAATGAAAAAAAAAAGGCAGAACTCACCCTTTTCACAAGAAAGCAATAGGCCTATAGCCAATACTTCAACTCAAGGTAAAAGTTGGAATAGAGAAAATTTCTCAGCCTTGTACCCAAAGGACGAAAAGAAAATGGTAATCCTTATTGACAAGGGGAGTAACATCAAAGAAAGACATTTCCATTGGGAATGCTTGACAAGACAACCACATGTACAGTGGAACAATATCTAATGGCAACTATATTTCCTTCTATTTAGTGTCTAGCTTGGAAAACTTTGTAGAACCATTTTACCTTTGTAACATCTCTCAAATACTCCTCCTTTTCTCCTCTGACACTGCCTCCAAACTGGTGTAGTCACTCAGTATCTCATAATTGTTCCAATGCAATAGTTGCTGGTGGGCTGGCCTGCCTCAAATCTTTCTCCACTCCAATTCATCTTCCACTCATCCACCAAAGTTAATTTCCTAAAGTATAAATCCTACTATGTTACTCTTTTACTCAGTTAATTCAGTGACCCCCTATCACTTCCCAGATCAAATTTAAAATCCTCTGTTTGACAGCCAAAGTCATTTATAACTAGCCTTTTCATATAGTTCCAGTCTTCTTCCACCTTACTTCCCATCAGCTACTCTTTGATTCAGTGTCACTGGCTTCCCTAGTGATCTACAAACAAGACACTCAGTCTCTCGACTTGGGACATTTTCTCTGACTATCCCCCATGCCTGAAGTATTCTCTTTTCTATCCTTTTTCTTTTTCTATAAGATGCCTTTTCCAATCCCTCTTGTACCTTCCCTCTTATAATTATTTCTTATTTATCCCAAATATAGCTTGTGTATGTATGTATGTATATATATATATATTTTTTTTCTTGTTGAATCTCTGCCTCAATGGCAGGAACTGTCTTTTGCCCTTTTTTGTATCCTCAAAACTTAGCACAAGATTCAGCATAACAGGTGCTTAGTAAATGTTTGACTGATTTATTAATATTACCAGAAGTAATTAATTGAGTTGTCTCTCCACAGATATGATCTATTCAGTGTATTTCTTTTTCATGTACCTCACTAGGTGTTAGCTTTTGCTACATAAATTCCCTAAACATAAGCTTCTCTAGGTTTCTTACACGGTCCCCTCTTCTCATTAATTGTGTATTTGTGGGAGTGGTGTGCCACTTTTTATTTATAGGGAAATATTTTACTTCCATATTATTTTCATCTAGTACCTTCATTTTGAACAAATGGTATCTTTGACTGACAACTAAAGGCAAACACTATGATTTTTTTTTTAATTTTATTTTATTTAATAATAACTTTGTATTGACAGAATCCATGCCAGGATAATTTTTTTACAACATTATCCCTTGCACTCGCTTATGTTTCGTTTTTTCCCCTCCCTCCCTCCACCCCCCCCCAAGATGGCAAGCAGTCCTATATATGTTAAATATGTTGCAGTATATCCTAGATACAATACATATTTGCAGAACCGAACAGTTTTCCCGCTGCACAGGGAGAATTGGATTCAGAAGGTAAAAATAACTCGGGAAGAAAATCAAAAATGCAAATAGTTCACATTCATTTCCCAGTGTTCCTTCTTTGGGTGTAGCTGTTTCTGTCCATCATTTATCCATTGAAACTCAGTTAAGTCTCTTTGTCATAGAAATCCACTTCCATCAGAAAACATCCTCATACAATATCATTGTCGAATTGTATAATGATCTCCTGGTTCTGCTCATCTCACTTAGCATCAGTCCATGTAGGTCTCTCCAAGCCTCTCTGTATTCATCCTGCTGGTCATTCCTTACAGAGCAATAATATTCCATAACATTCATATACCACAATTTACCCAGCCATTCTCCAATTGATGGGCATCCATTCATTTTCCAGTTTCTAGCCACTACAAATAGGGCTGCTACAAACATTTTGGCACATACAGGTCCCTTTCCCTTTTTTAGTATCTCTTTGGGGTATAAGCCCAATAGAAACACTGCTGGATCAAAGGGTATGCACAGTTTGATAACTTTTTGGGCATAATTCCAGATTGCTCTCTAGAATGGCTGGATTCGTTCACAACTCCACCAACAATGCATCAGTGTCCCAGTTTTCCCGCATCCCCTCCAACATTCATCATTATTTTTTCCTGTCATCTTAGCCAATCTGACAGGTGTGTAGTGATATCTCAGAGGCAAACACTATGATTTGAGTGGATGTGGATTCACAGAGTACCCTGAAGCTTGTATAGCCTGGTCTAGGGAATTTATGAGTTGGGAGGGGAAAGAAGTACTCTCAGGGGCAATATTAAAAAAAGAAAAACAATTCCAGATTAAGAAAATGTTATATAGTTTATAGAGGTCTGGGGTTTAGAGAAAACAGGAAGAAATCCATGATCTAAGGTTCCTTAGAGGAATTCAGCCTAGAAGTGATAGAAAGTTCTTAAAACTAAATTTCTAAAGACATAATAAGGCAGCTAGATGGTCTAGTGGATAGAGAGTACCAGCTCTGAAGTCAGGACCACCTTAGTTGAAATGTGGCTTCAGACACTTACTAGTTGTGGGATCTTGAGCATGTCATTTAACCCCAATTGCCTCCTTTCCCATGCCCTAACACCCCCTTTCCAAAAAATGATACAATAAGAAGGGATGAGTAGCAAGGGTTGTCTAAAATGATTCACATGGGATACACAAGGAATTTATGAATTTAGGTTTAGGTATGCAGCATGTACACAGTTTTGTAGATTTTATGAACAGTCTTGGGTAGAAAAGTTGAATATGATAAACTATCTCATCAATATCTACCATCTCCATTTACTATGTACTTTTACCCCAATAACTTGATTGCAAAAACCAAAACAAAACAAAAAAAAAAAAAAACACCTTTCTATATCTTTTAACTTGCCTTGGATTTGGTTATCCTGTGAATTCTGGTTATGACTGACCATCACAAATCCCTATTGATTTC
The DNA here is from genome assembly GCF_016432865.1 of Antechinus flavipes. Lineage (NCBI taxonomy): Eukaryota > Metazoa > Chordata > Mammalia > Dasyuromorphia > Dasyuridae > Antechinus > Antechinus flavipes. The sequence continues at coordinate 328,889,228 of NC_067399.1, forward strand.
CTCAAATTATGTCTGGAACCATATCTTCTTTCTCCAGGTCATTTCCTTCCTTAGCCCTCTTAATGAGTCCTTAATCAATAGCACATGTGACCTCCATAAGCATCTACAGAGGATGGAAATTTAACAGCATCTGAAATTCCCACTATTATGGTTATTTATTTGCATTAAAGCATTCTATTCCCAGAAGATCTTACTTAAAATGCAAATATGTTGCTTGGGAGAGGTAAAACATTAAACACCCATGGACTAAGAATAATTTAGTTTATTTGATTAGCTAATCAAGTAATTAGCAAGAAGCTAGGCTCAGAGGGAATGGAGCAGAGAATAAATTGAAATTTTTTTCAGAAAGGAAGGATAATAGGTATCTTGGAATGTTTAGCACCTATAGCCTTTTTAGTTAAGTGAAGACTTGGATATTTCCTATATGCAGACTTTGGGGCAGCATAAGATTACTCAGTAAATACAAGAAATTTAGGTGAGTTTAAAGATGGCATTGAAAGCATCCAAAAAAAAGAGTTGCTTAGGGCATGTATATGGAGATGAGCCTATTTCAGTTTTCCTGGCTCCAGACATGATTGCTTTGTCTGCCATTGTCATTCCCAGAGTCAATCGGCTTAATACTGGGCTTTAGAGAACCATTTCTATCTGATAGGTAAACCTTAGTTTTAGTTTCTTAGCACAGAAAATATCTCAAAAATCATCCAAGGATAACCTTCTAACCTCAATGTACAGCAGTCACTTTATTGTTTAGCAAAACTCCTGCCATATTACCGTCTCTCTTCCAAAGATGATGTCATAAGCACAAATCATTACTTAAACACTACTCTGCATGTGGGTATGCTGGGTACCACTTAAAGCATTACTCAGATGTGGTGACTGCCTTCTGAGATTTTATGCTCTGCTAAGTCCAGCTGCCCTTAAAATAGAGTAATTATAGCTTTAATGTTGAAAGGACCATAGGATTCATCTAATCCCCTAAATTTATAGATGAGTCTACTGAAATCCAAAGAAATGAAGAAATGCATCTTCAATAATTATAGTGTGCATAGAGGCATGGAGGATAGGATGCTTAATAATAATAATGAGAGATGGTATTTATTTAGCACTTTAAGGTTTGCAAAGCATTTTACAAATGCAATCTCATCTGATCCTCACAAACCTTTAGAGATAAGTCCTATTGTTATTCCCTTTTTATAGATGAGGAAACTGAGTCAAACAGGTTAGGAAACTAGAACCAGGTCACAAAGCTAGTATTGAAAGATGGATTTGAAATCCTTTGCCATTTCCTTCTCCAGTTCATTTTACAGGGTCACACAGCTAAGTCTTCCTGATTCCAAGGCCAGTTCTCTATCCACTGCCAATTATACCCCCTAGTTCTAATGATGATGCTTATTAGCTGTGTGACTAAGATAACCATAGTTAGAGAGGTATAGATACTCTCTCAGTCCCTACAAACAATTCAATAAAACCACACGTTACAGTTGAGTTACTGACCAACATCAATCACAACAGTTTCCACACTGAAAATGTTTTGTTCTGATATCAGAGATGAAGTTCAAAAAACAAGAAAAATATAATTTAGAATGTTATATTCTATAAATATATAATATTTACATTAAATTATATTAAATATAAATATAGAATGACAATGTAGAAAATGTGAATATTTTGAAAAGCACATACATGTAATGTAAAATAATAAATAGATATGATGGGGTGGAGGGGTTGAGAAGAATCTTGGGAATCAGGGAGAAAATATGGCACATATAAAGAAGGCTGAAATTGACAGCAGTGGAGCTGATTTTAGCTCCTGGTTCTTCCCACTTACTACCTATCTGGGTAACCCTGATCAACTTCCTAACTTTTCTGACCTTTAATCCCCTTATTCATAAAATGAGTGGCTTGGATTAGATGGCCTTTTAAGATCTCTTCCCATTGCAAATCTATGATTATATAATTACATCTTATAAAAGTTCCATGAAGAATTTGGGTTTTGTATTCCTTATAATCATATCATCATTCATCCCCATTTAAAATTTTTGTGTGTGGTTAGATGGAAAGTGCAAATAAATAAGCAAATCCTATAGGCTAGGAAAGTGACATGTAGTAATTTACCTTCCTTCCCTTGAGACCAGAAATTGGATTACAGCTCTAAGGTTTCTCATCTGGATCTACCATTCTATATTTTTTCTGTCATTGACCCCTCAGCTTAATGTCTTTGTTGTTTTGTTTCTCTCTTCTTATAGTATTGAGCATCTACCAATTAAGTCCCTATTTACTCTCAGCTTTAGCATGGATTTTTCTTCACTGAGCTCCAATCTTGACTCATCAACTATTTCTTGGCTATTTCAGAGTGGTTGTCCTGAATGCATCTAAAACCAACTATATCCAAAACAGAGCTCATTATCTCTTCCTCCTCCCTCTACCCCGACTCCAACCCTTCTTATTTCTATCAAAGACATCACAATTCTTCCAGGTTTGGCGATGCTGTGGATTTCTCTGTGCTTCTCTACATTCCTCAATCTCCCTCATTCCACTTATCCCTTCAGTTACCCAATCTTGCTTTATCCTTCCACAGTATTTTATACTTTTCTATATGCATATAACCAACACCTTGAAGGCCAACTCCACTTGTCCTGCTCTGTAGCTTGCCACCCTAAATCTTTTGGTGAAAAAGGTAGGATGGATTGGGGATTTAGGGCCTGCTTCCTATAAAGTGAGAACTAGTTCAGAAATTGTATAATCCTAAATTGATGTGATGTATATACAGATATCTCTTCCATATGGTGACTTTCCCCATCATGATTTCATCATGTGACAGGTTAATATGAGAAATAAAATAGAAATTTTGGGGGAGTTTTGTAGAAGCCACAAACAACACAGAGTCTATGGCCAAATACTTAACCCAAATTTTAAAATTAAGGTACTGTAAACACCCCATAAAAAATAAAAAAATCAAACTTCTTCTCTGGTACCAAGGGAGGGACAAAAATTTTTTATGGCTTTTCCTGATCTTGGGGGTACCATGACTCTAGTCCTTCCACCCCCAACTTGGAAGGGCTAACTGTAGTTGGAGTAGGTAAATGTAAGTATAATGAGGAAAAAGGATCTAAATAAAAAATAGAGTGAAGGAAAGAAGCAAGAGAGGAGCAACCAAGATGTTGGATGACAATGAAGAATAGCTCAGGAAGACATTTTGACATCTGGGCTAAAAATATTACTGCTAGCTAAGGGTGTCTAGTAGTTGACCAGAATCATAGTTGAATCTGAATATTGGGATTTTGCCAGAACTAGCTAGAAGAGACTGTGTTTCTGCCAGAACCAGGGAAACTGACATAAATAGTCTTGGCTGGTCTTGAAAATAAGCTATGAAACTAAAAGAAGAAACCAAATTTCTTGAAGGCTAGATGACAAATGATCTTGGAGAACACTCTTTAATTATATTATGTACTTGCAATCTTTTCCCTTTTACATATTTGTACCCTAGATTTTTTATAGTATAGTAAAATACTATCTACTATTATTTTATGTATTAGACTGTTTGCCTTTTGGATTTCCTCTTGTGGGAAGATACTAGAAGGAAATTAAGAAACAGTGGCATACCTGAGATCAGAAGCTAGAGGAGACATTGCTTCTTAAAACACCTTTGAGTGATTCTATCCATTGACAAAAGCAGAGAGCTTCCTGTTTGATCAAGATAGATTATTTCTTCAAGATGTCTCTTGCCAAAGAAGCCTTGGTCCATGGATTCTCAAAAGAGGAAGATAACAGAGGCCATTCCCTAAGGGATTCCAAGAGAAAGGGACTATTTCCTTTACTGGAAAGAGTACATTGAGAGAGGCAAGTATCACACATAGTGCAAATGAGAAGGGAAAAAAAACCAACTTCATTTATTTAGGCATTTTGCCAGGAATAATTAATAGTCTGGTATTCATAAAAGATTCTATTTTTTTCTCTTTTTTTATCAGTCAGCAAATGTTCAGAGATACCTGGAACCCTTCCAGCTGGGACTGCTGTGAAGCAGTCAGTGGTATAATTTTGGATTTTGGTGCCATGGGGTTGGGAAAACCTTGTAAAGTGTTGCTTGAATAAGGAAAAGCAGAGTTGGTTACTCAGCAGTAAAGAACAAGAACCATCATAGAAACCAGACTCTATTTGATTTTTTCTCCTTAGCTCCTAAAAGGCATTCTCTGTTAGAGGTAAGGATGTGGTTGAGCAGCTATTGAAAATATGTAAAGCCATAGAGAATAAATTGGGTTATATGTATTAACTCTCTGTTCAGACTCTTGGAAATCACAGAATTACAGAATTTGAAGATTAAATGGGACTCCAGCAGCCAGCTAGCCTAAAGAAAGGAAAACCTGCTATAACAAATCTTGTGAATGATTATTCAACCTCTGTTTAAAGACCTTTAAGGAATGGGAGCCCATTATCTCTTGAGATAGCCTATTCTACGTCCAGACACTTCTTATGGTTGGGAAGTTTTACTCTATCTAATATGAAGACTAAATTAGTCTCTTTGAAATTTCCACCTATTAAGGCAACTAGATGGTGCATAGAGCACCAGTCCTGCAATCAGGAAGATCTGAATTCAAATCAATCAGATATTTAGCACTTCCTAGCTGTGTGACTTAATCCCAACTGCCTCACCAAAAAAAAGAGAGAGAAAGACAGACAGAAAGATAAAGAAAGAAAGAAAGAAAGAAAGAAAGAAAGAAAGAAAGAAAGAAAGAAAGAAAGAAAAGAAAGAAAGAAAGAAAGAAAGAAAAGAAAAGAAAAGAAAAGAAAGGAAAGAAAAGAAAGGAAAGAAAGAAAGAAAGAAAAAAAGAAAGAAATTTCTACCCATTGTATTTGGAGCCAAACAATCAAGTCACATTCATCTTCAAAATGACAGACACCGGGCCATAGGTATCCTGTTTCCCTCCTTTTCTATTGTTTTTGTTGTTTCAATCTGTTTGATTCTTCGTGTCCCCATTTGGGGTTTTCTTGGCAAAGTTTTAGATTAGCTTGCCATTTCCTTCTCCAGCTAATTTTACACATGAAGAAACTGAGTATAATAGGACTGAGTGACTTTTCCAGGATCACACAGCTAATATCTAATTTGAACCCAGGAATGTGGGTCTTCCTTATTCCCAGCCCAGAACTCTATCCATTGCATACCTAGCTGTTCACAAGTCTTTTCTTCTTTCTGCTAAATATTCTTAGAACCTTCAAATCATTTTAAAGCCCTTCATCATGCTGGTTTGGCTTTCTCAGAATATTCTCTGATTTATCAATGTCTTTCTTAAACTCTGACTGCCAGAACTGAATACAATATTTCCAATGAGTTCTGTTGAGGTAATAGGATTTTCTTCCCCTTATTTCTGGGACCTCAAAGATTGTTGGCTTTTTTGGCTGCTGTATTACATATTGAACTTGTCATCTGAAACATCCAGAGGCTTCAACTTATGCTTATCAACTTAGCAAAGATGATAGAAAAACGAAAATGATGTAGGATGGAGGGGCTGGAGCAAAATAGGCACACTAATACATTGTTAGTGGAGCAATGGGTTGAGATAATATAAAGTATTGTTACAGAAAAACTTGGGAAGATTTGTATGAACTAAAGAATAAAGTTAAGTAAAACCAATAGAATAATTTATACTACAAGACATTGTAAAGAATTAAGAATATTGATAATTCAGTGACCAAACATGATACAAGAGGATACATGCCATGCCAGCCACCTTCTGACTAAGAGTTGGTAGACTCAAGGTGCTGAAATAGGTATATATTTTTGGACATGGTCAATGTGGGTATTTGATTTTCTTGACTGTATTTGTTACATATTCCTCCCTTTTTTAATGGGAGGGAGAGGAGGAAAATGATCATTGAAACAAAAATCAAGCTTAAAAAATGATCATTCCAATAATTTCCCAAGGATTAGAAGTTAAATTAACTGGTCTATAGTTTACAGACTATTCTCCTTTCTGAAAATTAAGACATTTGCTCTTTTCCAGATTTTGTGACACCTCTCATTTCTATGATCTTTGAAATATTTTTGACCACTCACCAACCACATCTGCCAGTTATTTTCAAGACTCAAGGGTATAGTTAACTTTGTCCAAGTAACTTGAATTTATCATAAGCATATTGATGCTGGCTTACCATTTCCTTACTTACCCTGGACATTAATTTGAGCAATTTGATATTGTCATTACCAGGCCAAATGTCATTCTCCAAGGCAGAGAAAATAGAAACAAACAAGAAGCAAGTAGCTCTGTCTTCTTTCTGTTTTCATATATCATCACCCATCCATTCCAAGCAAAGGTTCAATGCTTTCTTTAATCATCCCTTTTCTTCCAGAATTATAAAAACATTTTTTGAAGGGCCAGGTCATGCTCTCAATGAGTTCAATGTTATTTGCTTTTGTTTCCATTTTCTGTATATTGCTTTAAAAAAAATTAAGTCTATTAATGAGTTTCCTATGCATTTATATTGGTATCTGAATAGAATCCATTTTTCTCTTCATTGAACTGGTTTTCCTTTGTATCTTTTGATTTTGTTATTGAGCATTTTTAAGATCTCCTTTACTGTCCTCTTCTATTAAATAGAGTATTTTAGCCTGTGGGATCCTACCTATCTTTCCTCTAAACATTTAACAAATCTGCTTTCCCAAACAAATGTATGCAGACCATGTCTGGCTATCCTTTCCTCTATCAAATACTCATATGTATCCCAACAGCCATTTTCTCCCTGTTGGTGAGAATCAGATGCAAGGCAGATTTTTCTCTTTCTGCCTCATTCACTTTTTAAAGGATGAATGCATGACCAAAACAAATTATCCACTTAATTTTTGTCAGAAAAAGAGCTCCAGCAGATATGCGGATAATAAAAATCCTCCATCACTACTATACAATGTCACTGTGCCAGACATAATCTATTTCTTGAACTCCTCATCTATTCAAATAGCTCTGAGTGTACTCCAATGACAAAATTATTTCTATTATTCTCCCCACTGACTTTCACCCAAATAGACTCAATCATGCATTCCCTGGATTTCCTCATTTGATTATATTTCCTTCATATACAACCACCCAAGCTGACCTTTCTGTACTCACTGTTTCTATTGAATAAGAGACTATCCAGAGCCATAGCCTGGTCATGGTATTTTCCCCCCATCTCATCTCAGTGATAGTATCTGTCCTTGTGTATTAGGTCCCCTAGGTCCTCTTGCTTTTTGCGTAAA